>NW_016690214.1:1154773-1156388 GCF_001604755.1 Lepidothrix coronata | reverse complement strand
GAAAGCCTGGCCATGGCACTCAGTGCTCTGGGCTGGGGGACAAAGTGGGCATCGGGCACAGGGGGGACTCAAAGTTCTCAGAGATCCTTCCCAACCTCAGCCACTCTGGGATTCTGGGAACATTGTGCACCAGCAGCTGCTGTTGCCATTCCCAGCTGCACATTCTCTGTGACACCAGAGCAGGGATGATCCAAGGGCTGAACTGGAAAGGAGATGCCACCAGGCCTGTTGTGAGCACGGGGAGCTGAGAGGCAGGACGGGTTCATGGGGTTCACTGCAGCCAAAACGCCCCTCCCTGTGCACGGGGCTCCTCAGACTGGTTCAGCAGAGCTCCAGGTCTGGTGCAGGATGCCAAGGCAAGGTTCAGCACTCAGGGAGGGTGTGAGAGCTTCCCATGCACACCCAGAGCTCACTTCCCCCCCCAGATAAGACCAGGAAATAACGCTGCATGAGGCTGAGAGGAGATGATTACCGGGTAGGAGCAGCCAAGCTGAGGGCTGGGGATTGCCTGGAGGTGACATGTGAGGGCTGCAGGTCCTGGGAGCTGCCACTGCAAAGCTCCAGCTGCCACCAAGATGCTTCCAGCTGAGCAGGTCTCCAGGCACAGCTGGTGAAGGTCCCTGGAGAGCTGGGTTTGGTCCTGGGGGTTATTTGTCCAAAGCCACTTCACTCCTCCAAGTTTCTCTCCTTGCTCAGTAAAAGGTTGAAATGTCAGGGTTGTGCAAGGAGGACAAAGCCACAGGAAGGTTCTGTAGGACAGGGCTGGAAATGGGCTGCTTCTGCTCAAAGTGTCCAAGAGCCTGCTGTGGAGTGATGCTTTATCAGGAGGGAGCACTGGCTTTGGAAAAGGGCTCACAGGTTGGAGTTGTGCAGTTGACCAGGCCAGGAACTGATATCAAATGATTTCTTCTATAATTTGGTTTTGCTGATAATAAAGATAGGGCTCCATGCTGCAAAACACCAAAACAGAACCAGCCAACCAAACAAACCCAGCCCAACGGAATTTAAATTCTTTGGATTTACCCACCAAACCCAGAGGTTTTTACCAATCCCTCAGCCTGCATCCTTCCTTTTCATGAGGTTACTTATCAAGTTCAAAAGAAGCAAGAGGAGGTGTTTGTGTCCTGATATACATGGATTGATGTGACATTTCCCTCCTCCTTCTGCCTCATATCCAGAGCTGAGTTAGGCCAGAGTTTGATGAATCTACCACAGAGATGCTGATCCTAAAAACTGAGCACAACATGGAAGAGATTCCTGCATGACTGGCATGGTAACACACCAATATATCCCTGTTCTCTAAAACCCCTCTGCTGTTTGCTTAGCAGACATTATTCATCAACTGGGAATGTTTAATATATCAAAATTCCTTTAATTAGAATACAGTCACTTCCCACCAGTATTGACCAGCCTGTACTTTCTTCAGGTTCTTGCTGAAAGCTTTTCTAGCTTTCCTAGGGAGGTGATTTCCAGTCTCTTTGTTCCATGGTACTTATTAAACAATTCTTTTTGACAGACTTAAGTGCAAACAGCAAGACTGCAGCAACTGGGAAATTAAAAATATATTGTTAATGCAATGCCAAAGGCACTTTTTTCCCCCCATGAATGGTTTGAC
>NW_016690214.1:1147137-1154574 GCF_001604755.1 Lepidothrix coronata | reverse complement strand
ACCTGGGCTGGTGGAAGGTGTCCCTGCCCATGGTGATGCTGCAGATCTCTCCTCAGCAAAGCCACCCACTGACCCCGAGACCCCGGAAACCAAAAAGAACTCCATGAAAATGGAGCGGGACTGAAGTGCACGCTCTGCTTTTCCCACTGCCCCGGGTCGAGTCGCAGCTCTCCTCACAATGAATCACCTCCCTCACTCCATGGGCATGTTTATCTGTCCCTTTTGCTGCTTGTTCTCTGTTCCAAGCTGAGCCCTCAGCTCTCCCAGGGGAGCAGGGGGTGCTCAGGCAGGAGGCAGCACCAGCGATGCCCCTGTGCCAGGGTAGGTGCCAGCGGGGAAAGTGGTGCCTTGGGAGGGTTGTGGGAGGGTTGTGCTCCAGGCAGCTCGGCTGGGACACTGTGGGTGTGTTGGAGCAGGGCCAGTTTTCCTGCCCTGCCAAGTTCAGGAGTGGAATCTGTGCTGGTGGGGAAGGAGAAGGTGGCCGTGGGGAGTCAGTGCTGCTCCAGGGCTCCCCAGGGAACCCTCTGGCTGCAGGGCCAGCAACAGCAGAGAAGGGGAGTGTCGGCCACTCTGGGCTGGGGTGGCTTTCCTCTCCTCACACCTTGGTGACAATCCTCGAACTAAACACCTGAGGGGTGCTTTGGAGCCAGTTTTTAAAGGGTCTCCACCCAGAGCGCTTTTTCTGGAGGGATGGAAGGGCACATTTGGGGCTTACAGTCACAATTAGGTCTGATGGCTCTTTTCAGCTGTTATCAGGTTTTAATTCATAAATAGACCTCCCTCCTTAATATGCATGTAAAATAGACGTGGCATCGAGGAGGAGTCAACAGAAAAATACAACCACGCTTTTCAACCCAGCTTTTAAAATCAAGTGTGAAATCTGCAGTCTGAGTGATGATTTCAGTGGAATGATCTTTATTGCCCAATCCTTACCTTCTCAGCTCATGGAATCATAAACACACAGAGACAAAACATGCTGGACTGTTCCTAACTGCAGAGATCCCAACGTGTGCCAAAACAGAAAATTCTAGCCCCAAATAAATCTGAAAGCCCAGAATTTGGGTGTTCATCCTCCCAGCCCTGAGCACAGAGCTCAGGGTGAATGTGCTTCTAATTTTGGCCACCTCCAGCAGGCGCCTGAAGTGGAGTGGAAGGAACTTGTGCCAGGTGTTGTTACTCTGTGCAGACTTGGTGTCACTGGGAGGAGAAGGTGCTTCAAGGAGAACATTAATTTGGGAGGGGCCTAAAATAATTAAATAACTTAATATCAGAGCATTTCAGTTTATACAGGAGGAGAAAACTCTGGCAACATGAGTCAGGCTCTCTTCTAAGAATGACTAATATTATAAACAAATGGTCAGATAGAGGCATTAAACTCACTTTTCTGACTGCACTTCTTAAAGGTCATAAAACCAATTCAGTTTTCCAGTTTCAGCTTTTCCCATCTACTTTGCTGAACAGTAATCAGGTCATTGGGCCACTTCCCTTGGAGACTGACCAATGCATCCTCAGCTTTATTCTAAATATAGCAGGCCTTTTTTTAGCATTGTTAGTTTTCCCACTTTCTTTTTTTTTTTTTTTTTTTCACTTTACTCCCTCAAAGTGGATTTAGTGCAGCAGGAAGGTGCCAGATCGACATCACTGGAAAATGACGTGCCAGGGCTGCTGTTTATGCAGGGAGAGCAGCCTGTGTTTATCCTCTGCACACTGGCAGCTCGGGCTGACTCCTGCACCACTCCACCAACGTGCCATAACCTTGACCTGTGGAAACCAGGCTGGGCTCAGTCTCTGCCCAAAACCACGCCGTGGAGGCAGCCAGGCAAGGTTACCAAACCCTCCGGTCGTGCTTGCTCTGGAATGCAGACAGAGGTCCACAAAGGCTGGTCTTGCAGTTTTGATGGCATCAGCAACATCCTCCTGCACAGGATTCTGACACAGAAAAACTGGGATTCAGCTTTTCCATCTCCCACTGGTGAAAGATGAGGCACCTCCTCCACGCTGGACACCACCCGGGATGGGGGGGAGGCCCTGGCACAGAGAGGCTGTGGCTGCCCCATCCCTGGAAGTGTCCAAGGCCAGGTTGGACAGGGCTTGGAGCAACGTGGTCTAGTGAAAGGAGGATCTGCCCATGGCAGGGGAGTGGGACAAGATGGTTTAAAATCCCTTCTAACCCAAACCATTCCTTGATTCTGCAGTTACCTGAAAAAGGGAGAGGACCTGTGTGAGAACCCCTGTGAGAGGGAGGTGGCACAGCTCCATTTCTAACATGGCTTTTCTCTCTGCTCTAGGCTTTGAAGTGGGCTTAGGAAACAGCTTAAACCAGACAGGTGACTTAGAGCTGGGTATGGTTTAGTGAGCTGAATCCCACCCAAAGCGACTGGAGGCAAAACGACGTCGAACAGCCTCGGTTTTCTGCTGCACCAGTTGCTCTGTATTTTCTTAGGCCCCAGTCCTACCCCTGGATTCCTGGAGACTCGGGTTTCTGCCGTGCTGACACCATTCCTGGAGCAGAGAGCCTCAGGTTGCAGCCCCTCCGGGGTTCCGTCTGCAGCCACGGCCACGCCAGGGAAGGGCTTTTGATACCTTGACAGGGACGGGTCTGCACGACACCCAACCCAACAGGGGAAGCGTGGTCCTGGTGGGAGCCCCCCGGTTATGATTGAAACATCAGTTTCTAAGTAAATAGCCCTTTAATTAAATTTAAATAACTCTGCCCCGCTGTTTATTGTGTCACTCAGGAGTGTTATGTGTGGTATAATCGCTACAATTTGCTCCTGTAATTGCAACTCTCTGTTTTGCAAAATGCACGATGCTTTTCACTTCCAATCCGTGGAAACTCTTGCAGATCGGCCCTGACAGCTCCCAGCTTTCCCTTTTTCCCCCTGTGTGCTTTCATTTCTCTTGCTGATCCTTGGCATTCTGCTTTGGAAGCTGCAGGGCCGTTTGCAGGCACGGGTATTAAAAACCAGAGTAGCAAGATGTCCCCAAACATATTTCTGCCCCTGGTGTTCTGCAAGTGATGTTCCAATGGAGCAGCCATCCAGTCCAAGGAAATAAAACTGTCTTCATGCTGTCATGCTCTCCCTGTTCCAAGCTCTAGAAATGACACAGCTTGGTTTGAGTGATGCAGAAGCTCCACAGTGCAGTGGGTTCAAGTGCAACGCTGTAGGAACACTTTCTCCCCCAGTTTGGTCTCTGTTGTTCAGTCTCATGTGTGTTCTGGCAGAGGGGAGGCTTAAAGAGCTGCACTGAGGTACCTGCTTGGCACGGTTTTGGTCTTGGCTTACTGGGGAATTCGGTGCTTCAGGAAACACCTTCTCCTCCTTTCTGAGCTCACCAGAAGGTGAAGGTGTTCAGCAATAAGGAAACCTGCAGGTCTGCCACCATCAGGGTAGAGCTGCACCAGTCCCTGTGCCAATGCACTCCCAGAGCTTCCACAGCTGGGGCTGGAGACCCTTGTTACAGACTTGGCTTGGAAACACATAGTCCTGGTTGGAGGGGGACACTGATGGGCAGTGATTGGTTCAGTCTGGCAGATAATTGCAATGATTAAAAGAAATCTGGGTCTGAAGAATGATTTCCCTGCCCCTCTTTCACCCACTGGCTGTCCTGGACTCACCTGAGCACATCCAATTTGCCCAAGGCAGCAGGAGCTTGAGCTCCCTTTTTCCATCTGGGAAGGACCTCCAAGGTCATGGCAGAGGGTGGTCACTGAGATGTGTGTCTGACACACAGATCTGCTCCTGTCTGCACTCCACTGGAAAACACAGCCAAAAAACTGGCCTTGAGGACACTCCTGTTCCATGGATTGATGGTGCCACGAGCCCAGTTCACTGCTCAGCTTCTTCACACCCACAGAGCTGTGCTTACCTGGGACTTCCCATTCCCCTCTTGCAGAGCAGATTCGGGGTTTGCCAGCCAAGAGCAGCTTTTATTCCATTTTGGGTTGGTTATTCTGATCAGAGGCCACTGGAAAGAACTGATATCTGCAGAAAGGAGTTTAGTTCACCTAATTCTTGTTCACCACCAAGGCCCTGGGTGATGTCCTTTAATCCTGATGGTGAAATAACAGTGATTCCTCCCTTCAGCCCTTGGGCCTGGGCCTTCAGAAGCCACACCAGGCTCCCCATCTCTGCAGAGTGCTCAGCACGAAGAACATGCTGCTGTTCAACCATCCTGAGATCCCACAAGCAGTAAAAATCAAACAACACACTAGAAACCTTTCCACTCAGCTCTGTTACCTTAGGAGAAGAAGGAGAAAAGATTCTTTTAAGTATATTTTTACAGTTTATTGTCTCAAAACAACCCAGCTAGTGGGTCTGTCGTCAGATAGACAGATATTTGTCACTCTATTATTGTTTTACAGTGTCAGTTCCAGACACTTAAGTATTGTTGGAATGCAGTAGGGGGGGAAAAAAAAATCATGTTTTAAATCTCCGATGGGGTAATAAACTGCAGCCAGGAGCTAATTGTCCTGAAACTTGATCCTTTACAATATGTTATTGCTGGAGTGGGACTCCCCAGCCCTACTGCACTGGGGGTTTGTTCCACCATTAGTTAGGTAGTACATACACACTCCAAAAGCCCTCAGATCACAGGTTTGCTCCCAGCTGTGGACTTAAGCACAATTCTCCAAGCGATCGATGCATTTTGTACATTAAGCCAGTAAGGGAGGGTATTAATCCTCATCAGCTTTAATGGCTCACTGTGGACTTGCTTCCTACCAACCCTCTTCCACCCAAGAAGTCCTGGGAACGTTGCACCCCTCCTGTCAGGAGCAAATGACTCATTGCCCCGAGCCTGGAAGGCCAGAGGTGAATTGGAAGCCGCGCTGTGGAACACTCACACCACAGTATTATTATTATTTTCTTTTTGCACCAGCATTAAATAATATTTGAGCTCAGGGTGGTCAACCCAACGGGGGGGGAGGTTCACATGCTGAATGTGACCAAAGACAGAGCACATCCATCAGGGACTCACTGCAGGTTTTGTTCAACAGCCTTTTTTTGTTTTGTCCCAAGCCAGGCTTCGTCAACCAGATCTTAAAATGCCAAGTCCAGCTCCTAAATGTTAAGCCCCAGTTTGGATGGAATTTTGACTGGAAAAATCTTTTGGAGATCCAAAAAAATGTGATGTTCCTTCTCAGTGTTTTTCTCATCTGTGTTCTGGGTGAGGCCAATTAATAAATGTGCCTGGTTAGAATTGGAAAACTATTCTAAGGGTATTTTAGCCAAGCAGAACGAGAGTTATTAAAACTGCTGCAATTTTAGGTCACATTTTAATGGAAATTCACTGGATTTTTATTTTCAGGATTGTTCAGCTGGAAAATTCAGTGTGAAAATTTAGTGTGAAAATTACTTGGGCAATATATACATAACACTGAAATTGTTGCTAAACCAACCATTTAAATGGTTGCTAAATCTGTTGGTAAACGTGGTCACTTCTTGAAACATGATGGGAGAGGACATCTTATCGTGGAATCATGGAATGGTTTGGGTTGGGAGGGACCTTAAAGATCATCTCATTCCACTCCCTGCCACGAGCAGGGACACCTTCCACTAGCCCAGGTTGCTCCAAACCCTGTCCAACCTGGCCTTGGACATTTCCAGGGATCCAGGGGCAGCCACAGCTCCTCTGGGCAACAAGTCTCAATGGAGGTGACTCCCTCTGACCATAAATGAAGAGGATCAGACACGGTTTGTGAGGAGAACGGAGAGGGCTGAGCTCTGAACTGCAGAAAAAGCACACCTTGGGAGATGGTTCAATGTTCCTGCAGCCACAGCCATGGAGAGGGACATGATGACAAACTAGCCATGATATCACCCCAAAGAACACACTGTCCCAGTCCTACTGGGCTGAACACAAAAATCTTCCAGTTGCTAAAACCTGTTGGTTTTGGACTCTACTGAAAAACCCAGCTGAGGCTCCTGACACTGGGAAAAGTAAATAAATCTGTCCCATATGCAAAACAATCAATGAAAACATCCTGGAGTTCATGGGGGGGGGAAACATTTCCCCCAACAACGCTGATTCCAGTTCCAAATTTCTCTGCCTTTTTTTTTTGGAAGTGAACCAATTCACTGAATAGAACTTTACAGCTCAGCACAGACTGGGGGGCTTCGAAATCCGCAGTGGAAAGAAATGCAGGTTTTAAGTGGAAAACATGGTTCCTCTAGACCAATATGTGAGGTGGGCTAAAATAATTTGCAATTTTATAAAGCCAGAATAAATCCATACAGCCCACCTATTTCTTTTTTTTTTTTTAATTCTTTTCAGCAATGCAAAGTGAAGAATTCAACAAAGTTCGAAGAAAAGCAGGCTTTAAATACGACAAAAATTGTCAAAACGTGGCTGTTTGACACGATGTGGAAAAGCAAATTCTAGTTTTCTCTTTTCCTCTCCCTAAATTAAACCTGTGTTTTGCAAAGGGGGGGGGGGAATAAAAGAAAAAAAGAATGGATTCATGGTTACAAAAGAGTGTTATACTCTCCTGTACCCACCTCCTCCTCTCTCCCTCACACACGCACACAGCAACTGGTAATAAAACTGTAACTTATGATTTCGCACCAATAATGGCCCAAGAAGGTGCCTCGATTTTCCCCCAGAGCGAAGGAAAGAGGCCAAAACAATCAAGCTCTGCCGTGCAGAGCGACCGTGGGCTCCGCCTGGGCTCGGCTCCCCGTGCCCCCCGTGCCTGTGGAACACTCTTCACCTGCCAAACCCCTCAGCCCAAAATGTGGGGGTGACCTTGAAGCTTATTTTGGCCCCCTCTCGGAGTCAGGGGAGGAGCGGGGGGGACGTGAGTCACCCAAAGGCTTCTCCTTCCCTCTCCCTCCACGACCTTTCCCGCGGAGCCCATCGATATTTTTCCAGCGTGACAACTTTCTACCCTGAAATCCAAGTGGTTTAAAGATGTGCATTGGCTTTTTTGTGATTTTGTCCAGAATTATCACAATTCCAGGTTTCTGGAGGCAGGAACAGCTTGCTTTCTCCTCGCCTGGTGTGACTGTGCAGGGCAACAACAGATTGCACAAGGGAAAATGATGTTGGGTTTTATCAAGGGGAATTTCTCACAGAATGGAAATCCCTGGGTTTGGTAAGCTTAGACAGAATGGAAAAATAGTCCTGGGATGGTAAATCTGTGGTCCAGGAGCTGTTATATACATGGCAGGTAGAATGTTCCATGCTTTGGATGGACTGATGGTTATCCACACTGTGCAACCTGAGGCACTGCCTGCTGAAGGAGAGATGTGCTATTTGTCACACAGCCTCCTAAAACACAGTGCACAGGAATCAAATCAAGTCTCATCAACTATAACATGTCTTTTGGAAGTATCACAGCATCAGAGAATCATGAAATTCCAGAATGGTTTGGGTTGGGAGGGACCTTAAAGCTCATCCAGTTCCACCCCCTGCCATGGGCAGGGACATCTTCCA
>NW_016690214.1:1133010-1146612 GCF_001604755.1 Lepidothrix coronata | reverse complement strand
CCTGGCCTTGGACACTTCCAGGGATCCAGGGGCAGCCACAGCTTCTCTGGGCAACCTGTGCCAGGGCCTCCCCACCCTCCCAGGGAGCAATTTCTTCCAGGAGTGAAAGGCTCCCTTTTTTATTAGTACATGTTTTTCTTATTAGTTACACCAAAGCTGCTTTTAATTCTTGTCTTGGCAGAGCTAAATTAAGATGCACAGAGAGGGTTGAGAATAAAATTTAACAGTTACATTCTGAAATGCCCCCAGAAAGCTCAATATCAACATAATCACAGTAAGACCCCCTGTAACCAAACATGCACTTCCATGGTTAAAGAAAGAGTAAACAGAAAAACCTCCTCGAGCTGGATCAGCCTCAGGTCTGTTCCTTCACTTTGGCACTTGTTCACTTGGAATGATGGATTAACAACTCCAAATTTCAGCAGTTTCTTTCCCCCCCTCTCTGTATTGGGATTAAACGTTTTAGTATAATTAGTTTCTAATTGCTGTGTCTAAACCAGAGGAGTTTATGGGTGGATATCCACGGACATCTCAGCTCTGCTCAGGCAGGAGGGAGGGAATTCACTCGGAGGGACTGACCATGTTTAATGAGCAGTTCTGGTCTGACAAATGATTGTGTAAAACACTTCCTCCCTTCACATGTGCTCCCTGCACGCCTGGGCCCTGCGAGTGCCAAGCTCTTAACTTTTGGATTAAGTATCACAGGCTCCACAATTATTTTGTCTGCTTGTCAGGTACTCGCTGTGGAAAGAAGCAACTGTTTTTGTTATTCACCTGCCCGGTGTTAATGGGCTACTCAGTCACCCCAGACACACAGAACAAGGATCCATTTCCCAGCTTTAGGGAGAAAAAGAGGTTTTTTCCCCCTCTGTCAGTGACACCCAGTCCTCTCAGCTTCATTCCAGATGCAGCACCTTAGAACCACGGAATCATGGAATGGGTTTTTTTTTACTCTCGCATGTTCGTGGTCCTCCAGTTGCCTTATTCCTCCCAGGGATGGTGTTTGGAAGCAAGAGGCAGGGATGGCAAATGCCCTCTGGCAGAGAGGACCTGCTGGTGCTTTCTGTCACAGGGTGGCTTAAAATCACAGAATCCCAGACCAGTCTGGGTTGGAAGGGACCTTATAGAACATCCAGTCCCACCCCCTGCCACGGGCAGGGACACCTTCCCTACACCAGGTTGCTCCAACCTGGCCTTGGACACTTCCAGGGATGGGGTCACCCATCACAGACCTCTTTACTCTTTGAAGAGGCGCTCCATGAAAATTCTAAATTTAGCAAACGTTAAAGCAACTTTGGTGTATTTTTCCAAGCGATTGTTACAGTATTTTGTAACTTCTGTTCCCCTCTGGCTGGGCCTGGAGAACCCTCTCCCTCCCACCCCCTCCCCAAGTCCTGACAGCAATCGCTAGTTGTAAAATAATAGACCATCAGCCAGCAATAATTTGCAATCCAAACAGACTTGACGCTCTCTGACATTTATTGAAACCTCAGACCCTGTTCGCTGGTTTCAGTTTTCCTCCCTTTGCTCTGTTTTTACAGACAGACAAGTGCTTAGATTTGGGTTTAATAATGAGGAGAAATTTCGTCTTGGCCCAGCTTTGCTTGTGTTGGCTGCGCCGGGGCCGAGCGGCAGACGGGCGGTTGGAGTTAATTACGCTAAATGGTGAGAACATTATTTGACCCCACTGGTTCAGCACCAGATGTTGTTCGTTGCCTCTGAGAAACCAGCACAGACGTCAGGCTTTGGGGGCTGGCCGGGGGAGGGATAACCCGCGCTCGGAGCTCGGGCGCTTTCCCCGCAGCGTCAGCCAACCCCGGGGTAAGCCCGTGACAAACAGAGCCCTTACTGGGGGCGGGTGACAACCTTCAGCTCGAGCCACTCAGGGTTTCGTTGTGTTTTCGGAGCTGAACAGCATCGAAAAGAAAAAAAAAAAAAAAAAGGCAAAACCTCCCCGAAAAATGGCTTTGCTAAAATGTGCGAGTTCACCTTCTGCCAGCGTGAGGTATCGGCTTCGGTAAATCCTTCCTGGAAAGTGAACTTTACATTTATGGGCCAGACATGATGGAATTTAATGTTTGAAAATGATTAAAGGATTTTGTTCTTTCCCAGTAACAACTGCATTTGTCAAGGTGGCAGCCACGGTGGCCTCCGAAGGAGCTGAAATGGAGCTGAACTGCTGAGCTTTCCCCGGCTTGGGGCTGGGAATCCCTCCGGTCTTTAAGCGCTGGGGTTTGGGAATTACGTCGGGAGATATGGGAGGAGGGGAGTGTAAAGTGTTTATTGACCCCAGTCTGTGCTAATAAAGCATTAGAAGTATTACCTGCTCGGGGACTGTCGGGGCACAGCAAAGTTGTCCTGACCTTGGTGGAAAACTGGAACTCCTCCCAGCCTCTGAAGGAACTGTCTGGGCTGTGGGAATGGCAACGCTTGTGCAGAATTACAGGTTACAGGAATGGAAGCTAAAAAGCATCATTACCACCAAAACTGAACTCCCAGTGCCTTCATCTGCCTGCACAGTAGTGATAAGGTTTTTAACGTTGCACCATTCGTGGACAAATTTGAATTATGTCTCCTTTTCCTACAGGTGACATCGCTCACAATTTGTACCAGACAGAAGCCCCCCTGTGTGTGAGGGTTCTTGGGATGCAGGACAGAGATTCCCACACCTTCCAGGTTCAGTTCTGAACACCACTGGGTGCCTATTTTGGGGTGACATTCCCTTCTGGAGCAAAAGCCATTGACCAAAGTCAGCAGAATTCAGAGCCATTGGATGATTGGAGTAGTTTGAGGTCTCTGGTATCTTTTTAAAACATCACCACTTGCCTGTAGCATTATTTAAGGAGCATAGAAAAATTCTTGGTTCAGCCTTGGTGTTCCTTCCCCATTCTCCACAGAGGAACTGCAAGGGCTCTGCTCCTGAAGGCCACATGAAAAAGTGATTTAAGTGCTGTGTTACTGCCTCTAGATGAAACACTGAACTGGATCACTCAGAAGGTTCTGTTGGACCTCTTTCATTTCCCCTTTCCCTTTGAGTCTCCCTGCCTTTCAGTGCTCCTCTGCCAGCACAAAGCAGCACAAAGGCTGTTGGTGTAACACAACACCCAGCACAGGATGCTGCACTTGGACTGTTCCCACTGTTTGCTGGGCCACTGAGATACTCTCAGCCTGTTGATCTATCAGAACTCTGGGATATGTCTGTTCATTAAACTATTCTTCATGAACTATACCATTTGCTGTATATATTTTATGCAAAATTGTCTGCCTGACACGTCCACCTTGAGTTCTTTATTAAGCTCAACAGTCCCAGCAATCTGTTCTCAGGTGGGGAGAGACTGGTTTTGGTGTTCTGGGCTTTTCTGAGGGAGATTTAGATTCACTTGGAGACTTCAACACTGTCTCTAATTTGCTGTGCACCACGAGAGACACGAGCTGAAATTTTCAGGAGCAGATTAGGTTGAAAAAATTTATGACAGCATTTAGAAACATTAGACTTAAGACTGCATGCCAGAGCATGACAAAATAGCAGGTAATAACAGATCTCATTAGGACTGTTTATTTAAATTGAACATTATCCTGTCAGGGATGTTTTCACTGCTGGATAGGTCTTATTTTCATCCAGATTTACTTCTACCAAATACAAGCACCCAGAGATGCCTTCCTGGGGACTGCTCAGTGCATTCATTCTGACGTGCTCACAAACTTTCACGGGTTTTATGTTACTGTGAATCCTAAAGACAGTGCTACATTCTGTTCTTCTTTATTCATCATCTCCGTATTTGATTATCTTCATGTATCAAAATGCCGCTAGATTTTCAGTAGGATCAAAGTGATTTAGTCTCCAAAGTCCTATTTCAAAAGGTACCTAATGAGGTTGATTTCTTTCAGGTGCTTCAGAATTGGAGTTATGAAATGCAGGATAATTTCACAGAGATTAGGCAGAAAGGAAAACCCAGTCTGAGCTTTAAGGTCCCTTCCAACCCATTCCATGATCCTGTGATTCTTTCTAGTACTTACTCTTTGTGCTTTAAATACAAAATATAAGTACAGAAACTGTCCAGACCCGATCACCTCTCCAGGTGATTTAGTCTGGCTTCCTAATCCTCAATAATCTTCCAATAACAGGTGTATTCTTTTAGCTCATCAGACCTTCAATAATGCTGCAGATCAGCTGCCAGCCCTCCCAGTGAAGGTGAAGATCTTTCCTGAGTCAAACCTTGGGGTAACCAGTGTGTTTTTACCACACAGAGACGTCCTGGATGTGTCGGGACCCGTTGCTTGGTTTATCCACAATTTCCAGGCCAGCTCCCTTCAGACACCAGTTTCCTGCTCTATTTTCTTAAACAACAACCCCAGGTGGCAGCAGCATATTTAGATGTTCACAGATTAGACCAGACTATGACAAACACAAAAAAACAAACCCCCAAACAACACAAACAACACAAAAAAGAAGGAGACAGTGTCACTGCAGCAGCTGAGCTGAGGGTGACAGGAATTCAGTGCCAGCTCCATCTCCAGCACACACAGACTGCACAGCTCCTAAAACAGCAGTGGAATGAGGGCACCACTGCTCAGCTAAATCTGGGCAACTCTTTGGGTGTTGCAACTGTGGAGATGAAAAAGTGCTTTTCGTGGGGCTGGGCAAAGGAATGTTGAAATCACTTTCTAGCTTTTATTTCAGCAGATCAGACTGTTCCCTTTGATGTTAGTTCTGTGAGTTTGGAAAGACTCAGTCCTAGAAGAGCTTCTTCAGGCTTTTTGAAGAGATGTTCATAGTACGGTTCGTAGAATCAGGGAATGGGTTGGGTTGGAAGGGACCTTGAAGCTCATCCAGCTCCAGCCCCAGGGGCATAAAAAATGGAAGGAACCAACATTCCTGGAGACTGTTCAACCCTGAGTATCTCCAGGTATTTAAGAAAAAAAAGGAAATATGTTATCTAAGACGTTATCTAAGACATGTTGATAGAGAAGGGGCCATTCCACCAACTCTAGAGAGGCTCCCTGGTGTCCCACCCCCTTTGATTTCCACTTGCACCCCTCGGAGACTGATGAAAAGCAGCAGAACACCATTAACTTCAGTGGAGCCATTTTACTGGGGGTTTAATGTTCACCTCACACGCCTCACATCCACCTTTTCCTTACCCTCAAAGCTCCAGTAAAACACATTTCAGCCTATCAGGCTCCCAAAGTGTTCTTCTGCCAGGAACCCATCAAACCCATTTACTAATGACGTATATCCAAGACAATATAATGTTTTTGATTCATGTTTTTTGGAAAGCAAGTTGAGTTGACTTCCCTGTAAATCTTGCCACTTTATTAATCCCTGTTGAGCCCTGGCAGGCAGCTCCTGCTTTATTTGGCTGCTGGCACTGGGGCTGAGATAACACCCAGCCCTGCCATTCTCATTAGGGCCACGAGCAATGGGAAAAAACCCCTTTCAACAGCAGGTGAAGGGTCAGAACAAACCCACCCCTTGGGTCAATCACCAGCCATGGCCATGGTGGCTTTAATTACTGGAGCTGTGGGCATGAAACCCACCTTTTTGGCTTCTCCCTGAAGGTACAAAACTTTTCCAGGCAGGTCTTTGGGGGCAGAATTTCCAGGGTGCTCCTGCAAAACTTCCCTTGTTTTCCCAACTTCGTGGTCATCAACAGAACAAACATAATTTGTACAAGGGGAAGAGCTCCTAAATTAGGACAAATACACACAGTTACACAAAATTCCCTCTCACCAAAAATACTGTTCAACCCACTCTTCTCCCCCTGAGCTTGCTAAATTCTAGATTTTTTTCTCCCCCCAGCCATGTTCTGGGCTCTTTGTGATTGTGCTGGGTGAATAATGTATATTCTGGTCATTTCATTACTTTTCTAGTTTGCCCCATTTTATGACCTTTTCATGTTTCTTAGCATCTGGTTCACAGTGATTTAATAACCTCACTATTCACATACAAAGAGAAGAATCTGGATTATTAGATGTGAGCATAAAGAGAACTGGATGGGCCTGAAATTAAAGGAATTCAGAGGAATTTTTAAACATTTTTAACAGCAGGCAAACAGCCATTGGCACAGTTTATTAACAGAATCACTGCACTTCACTGCTAAAATCCTTAAATAATTCCTCCTTGTGTTTCTGAATGATATTCACTTCAAGCCACTGAGCTCAGTGGTGTCGGTTTTGGGTAACAGAGAAGAAAACTTTCCTTGCTTCAGGAAGCACAGGGTGTAATTCTGTGGCTGCTGCTGTGGTAGTGCTCAGGCTGGGTTTCCCTTTCTGCCTAAGCTCTGTGAATTATCCTGTATTTTATACTCCAGTTCTCAGGCACCTGAAGGAAGAAACCCACCAGGTTCCTGTGGAGGTACAGAAGGGCAGCTCTGAGGCTTCCAGGAGCAGGAAAGGCTTTTCCATGCGTTCCCAACAGACATCCTTCACCCTGCAGGATGGGATGGGATTCCCTTGGTTGGTGGTGCCTGTGCTGGGAGTTGTTGTGGTGGGAGATTGAACTGAACACAATCCTTGCTGTGCCCTCGGTGGGCAGCTCACCTCCAGCATTTCTGGGAAGTTCTCCTGTTGCAAACAGCACCAAAATTCCCTGGATTCCATCCCAGAGCGGAGCTGGGCATGGGAGCTGCCCCCAAGGACAGTGTGGTACCTCCTGAGGCAAAGCCAACACTCAGGGGCACTGTCACCTCAGGAACTGCAGCCTCAGGAACATTTGTGCTGATTCATAATAAATAAATTTCCTCCCTTTCCCCCGTTGAATCTCTGCTGGTCCCCCCAAAGGGTGCTGGGTTGTCCTCTGTGACGTGGCAGGTCCCAAGGGCTGTGGGACAGCCCGTGGCCATCCCTGGGCCAGCACAGTGCCCAGCTTTGGAGCAGGGATGGGGAGTGCCCAGGGGAAGGACACGTTGGCTCGATGGCTCTGCTCCAACCCAGAGCAAAATGCCTGGGCACCAAAGGCACTTCATGGGTTTGCTCTTTGCTCTCTGCTGGATCTTGCCCGGAGAGGAGGGGGAAGGATCTGTGTTAGTGCTCCCTAAACCACCCCAGTGTGCCCAGCCAGGCCACGGGAGCAGGTGTTAAACAGGGGAGAGGATTCCCAAAGGAATTCAGGCTCCAAGCCCGGGCTCTGTGCAGCAACACCTCTTCCCACCTCCATCCTCCCCCTGAAACCACTCCCTGGTTTTCTGATCCTGCTGGGAACTTCCAGGTGCTTTTCCCCTCACAAATATTCACTCCCAACATTTCTCCCCACCATCTCTTCTCACCAATCCGTGCCAATGACTTGCCTTCCCTGGACAAAAAGAGAATCCGTGTGTCATTCCCAGCAAGGAGTGCTCTGACTGACTGACCATCCTTCCCAGGATTTCTGCCCCAGGCAGAGGCATTTATCTGTTTATTGGTTTTTATTTATTGACTTAGCCAGACTCAAAGCCAGAGGATGGAAAAACTGGCATGGGAATGACTCCTGTAAAGCAGGGGGGGAAAGGATTCTGTTCCCTTTAAAAAGCAAATTCAGCTGGAAACGTTTTGATAACTGGTTTAGCTGAAACTCAGTAAATTTGCAAAATAACAAAAAAACTGCTAAAAAGCAGCTTTTGCTGCAGTCTCATGTTATGCTGTGCACTCTTCAGGAATCACAGACCTAAGGCAGTGTTTCCAAGCTGCCCACTACGAATTTAAGCTAATTTAAGTAACAACTTCAAAATAAACCACTAAATAATTGTCCTCCTGTAGCCTCAGCTAAGGCAATAAAGCAACTCGGGGCAGAACGTGGAAGGTTCAAATCCTGGAGTAAAATGCCCAGTTTTCATTTCGTTTGTTTGGTTCTCTATGCCCCAAATCAGAGGGCCAGGAGCTGGCCTTGGATGATCCTTGTGAGCCCCCTCCAGCTCAGGGGATTCTGTGGTTCCATTCAGAACCACCTTGCCCTGTGTGTGCCAGTGATCTTTGCTAAAATCGACCTCCTCTGGCAGCCCAAACTGGCAGGAAGAGCAGTGAGCTCGTCCCAGTTCAGGATGGGTCTGTTATTAAATTACCCCTCTGCCCATTTTAGTTGTGATTGGGTTTGACCCTGCTCAGCACCTGGGCACAACCCGCAGCACAGCTCGCTCCAGGATTGTTTTTCTGTTGAATGGGTTCAATCAGTTCTGAATTCAGCTCTGGTCCTGCTCTGCCATTGTTACATCTAGTGGGGATTCAAAGGGAAGGAAAAAACTCCAGTGCAGACAAGGCCAAAGTGAGTAACATCAGAAGCCTGATCATTTGTCACCTATGGTCACTCGAAACCATTATTTCTTTTACACACTGTAATTTCAGATAGACTTGTGTAAACAGTGTAAAGATTTATTTTCTCAAAATATCAGAACCACTTAGCGTGAGTCACAAGCCAGATTTCAGGCAGATAATTTTCTTCTAATAGATTTTTGGGTTAACAAGATAAAAATTAACATGAAAATGATTATGTGCTGACTGAAGGAAACCTGGTTTTATTTTGTTCCCTATTTGTTTTACAAGGGAAGTCTTCAAGTATCTTGCAGGGGCAAAAATATTTAAAGTGTTTGCACATGTTTCCCATTTCCATTTTATAAGATTCATTCACAGTCAGCCAAACCTATCTCTCCCTCTCCTTCTCTTTCTCTCATTTTTTTTTTCTTTTGATGCACTCCTTAATTAGTCTTAAAGGCTCCAAAGGTGCTTTTTTTCTGTCTGCCTTTTTATTCCAGACGTCGAGAGTGGCAAACACTGCTGGCAGTGAAGTCACAGGGCTCTAAAACCAGTGCTGGATGCTCCTCAAAGGATTCTGGGGTGTCCTCTGATCTGCTCTTTCCACTCGCCATGAAGGAGCAAAGTGGAGATCTAAGGCCTGTGTGTCATTAGGAGCTGAAGTGGCTGCGCTTGGATAATGTGGGTTTGGCTTCTGCTGCCAAATCCCAGCCCCTGGGAAGGCTTTGCCCCCGGGATCAGCGCGTGGCTCCACGTTCCCAGGGCTGCAGTCTGGGCTGGGGCTCCCCCCAGGCAGTGCTGGGCCCTCGTGGCCCTGCTCTGGCTGCAAAGTTGCCCCTTTCCTGCTGGTGTAAATCAGCAGATCTCCCTTCCAGGCGGGCAGGGGCTCAGCAGTTGCTGTGCAGGAGGACAGGAGTCCTTGCCTGCCTTGGGTCTCACCTGCCTGGAGTCCAAGCTCAGGATTTGCACAAAGTGCTTCTGGTCACAAAATCCCAGAATCCCAGAACCTGCTGAGCTGGAAGGGACCCACCAGGATCACCCAGTCCAACCCTCAGCCCTGCACAGCCCCATCCCCAGGAGTCACCCCCTGTGCCCCAGAGGATCAGCCAAACCCTCCTGGAGCTCTGGCAGCCTTGGGGCTGTGCCCACTGCCCTGGGGAGCCTGGGTAGTGCCCAACCAGCCTCTGGGGGAAGAACCTTTCCCTGAGATCCAACCTGCGCCTGCCCTGACACAGCTCCAGCCATTCCCTGGTGCTGTCACCGACTGTCCCACACAGAGTTTGTAACCACGAGTGCTCGGGAGAGAAAATACAGTTTCCCCTGGCTCAAGGTCCCTTTGCTGATGGATGTGCTGCAGCAGGACTGCCAGGGCAGAACTGCATGTTTTTGGGGAGAATCTTATCACAGTGATTAAAGTTGCTTTTTGTTTTGTATTTTGCAAAGTGATCTTTTTTTCCCATCATCAGGGTTTCAGCACCACAGTGAATTATCTCCTCCCATTTTAGCAGCAGGGAGAAAAGAAGGATTTAAAGAAATGAGGGACTGATAAGGCTGTTCCACTTTCTCCCCTTTGCTCAGCCTCAGAAATCCCTGGCTGTGATGAGTCATTTTTTATTCTATTTAATCCCAAATTAAATCAATGTTGTTTAAGGCTGGTGAATAAGTCTTGACTAATGTTGATGTAAATGAAGTAGGAATAACCAGCACTTCACCAGGGTAGAGCAAATACATATTTTCAATACACGTGGAAAAAAAAAAGGAAAGACACTGAGTTAGTCCAAACTGGAGGAAAAAAAAAAAAAAAGAAAAAAGAAGAAAAGAAATAAAATGCAGCTGTTTGCAGGAGATCTCTGATGTTTTAAAACTGGCACTGGAAAGTTGCCCCTCTCCTGCTGGTGTAAATCAGCAAATCTCCCTTCAGAGTGGGCAGGATTTCAGCAATTGCTGTGCAGGACGAGGACAGGAGCCCTCACCTGCCTCGAGTCTTACCTGCCTGGACTCTGAGCTCAGGATTTGCACAAAGTGGTTCTCCTGAAGTCCTATTTTGGGTCAAGAAGGGAAATCAGACCCTGTGACCCTCACCAGTGGAATGGATTCAAGCAGAGACCTGTGACTCTTTGCAATAAAGGACATGAAGGAGCTTGTGGGCATCCAAAAACGGTTCAGCCAAAGACCAGTAAAACCAGTTTCAACCCCCAAGGTGGGCACCAGCCAAAGCAGGGCAGCAGAGAGCCCCACTCCTTGGCTGGAACCAGCTCCTCCTTGTGGAGTTTGGAGCTGCCCTCCCAGCTCCACCCCAGCCTTCAGAGGCCACACCTGAATCCTGCTTTTCTCCTCCCTTCTCCCCTTGGAACACTCTCAGCAGCCGCTGCCGAGGTTTTGCTAAACATGTCAGATTAAAGGTCTGGGCAGACGGATAAATGCAGCCCATCTGAGGGCATGTTTCCTCTCACACCTTCAGGGCCTGTCAGCATCTTGAATGGGATTCAGAAACGTGGCCTTGAAGCTGGCTGGAATGGAGCTCAATACATCAGGGGCAGCATTAGAGAAAGGAGAAAAAAGGATGGGGGAACCTTTCATGGCAGCGGACCCCCCTCCCTCCCTCTCCAGCCCTGCAGTCACTGCAGACCAGGGATAAACAAGCTGGATGGGGGAATGGGGACCTCCAGCCATCCCCTGCTTCTCAGCTCAGGAGTTTCTACATCCTGGGGGTTTTCACACTCTCTTCAAAGCTTATTTTATTTTTTCATTAAAACTCCCACTCCTTTCAAGCACTTCAGACTCCTGGATCTCAGCACAGAGCAAAGCTGGTCCTGTTAATATTCCTGTTCCAGCTGAGCCATGGAGCTGGGAAGACGCTTCTCTATCTCCTGCTCAGCTCTTCACAGGACTTGCATGTCTTTGCACAGCTCCTCTCTCCAGGAATAACTCCTCTGTCTGCAGGAATAACTCCTCTGTCCTGGCCAGGGCTCTGTCCTGCTCTCAGTGCAGCCCCAGAGCAGCCAGGCTCAGCCAGGCCTGGTTCTTGCTGTGTTCCCACTAAACTTGCAAGAAACAAAGTTTTGGGCAAACGTGATGTGAGTCAGGCCCTTGTTGAGCAAAGAAATGCTCTTGGAGGGTCCCAGAAGGAAGGAGAGCTGAGCACAGCCCAGCAGCAGCAGATGGAGGTGTCTGGATGCTCCCCCAGAAAATATCACAGAGAATGAGCAGCATTTAATCATTTAACCTCCATTAATTGCCCATTATCATCCCTCTGCCCCTGGATCCCTGGAAGTGTCCAAGGCCAGGTTGGATGGGGCTTGGAGCAACCTGGGATAGTGGGGGTGGAACAAAATGACTTTTAAGGTCCCTTCCAACCCAAACCACTCTGGGATTCTGTGGAAAATCACTCTTTTCACAAAAGGAGAACCTCTCAAACATTGATTTAAACACGAAAAGGTTTTCCTGTGCTCTTGATTGCTGCCTTTGTTCTGTTTAAACTTAAAGTATCTTCTTGTTTGTTTACCCTCAAGTCTTTAGCTGAAGGAAAACTGAATCTCAAAGTATTTTAAGGCCCTTTTTAACTCTAGAGCTGAACACCTCTGTGGTTACAGTGTGCCACCCTTCTCTGAAACCCCCTGGGGCTCAGGTGGGCCATGCCACACTCACAGAAGCTGAATTAAAAGAGCCCTAAGTGATGCCCCAAACCTGCTGCATTTACCTCCTTTCATCCACGTGCATCTGCAGGAAGACAAAGTGTTGTGTTACAGGGAAAGAAAAACCACTGGGGCTCCAGTGCATTGTAGGGTGCTTAAAATATCTCCTTAAAATGTAGGTTTTGACTTTCTGCCCAGCACTGCCTCGAAAGTTTTGCCATTAAAACCTAATTGCTGAGCAAATGCTCCCTCAGTATTGCTCAGGGAGGACAGAGAGTGGGGCAGGGCTCACTTTTAGTATCATTTTTGCTCCTGCTAATCTGTTCCTTTTATTTTTTTTACATGAAATTCTTTCAGTTGCAAACTACCAGTCTTCCACCTTGGAATAGAAACCAAGGGGGGGAGGGTGAAATGTGTAGGGTTTCCAAGGATTATTTACCTCTTCCCAACCAAAAGATGGATTTCCCTTCTCCAGGCTTTCTGGCACCATCATTTTTCCCTGAATATTCCTGACATGTCACAAATCATCCCTTGCTTACTGACTTGGAAACTTGGTGCCTCTCCTGAGCAGCTTGGGAAGCTGTGGCTCAGCTCCAGAAATTAATCCAGTCCTGGGGTATAGGAAACACTCAGGGCCCGTGGATTTTTATTTATTTAATAAGATGCATGGAATTAATTAAGTTTTAATGCAACAGTCCTGTCCTGTGACCCTGCAAGCTCCATACCTGGGGAGGGGAGGGGAAGGGGTTGGTGCCACCAGGAAAAGTGGCCCAAAAACCTGGCCCTGGGCACTCGAGGCAAGAACAGGCAACTACTGCTGAGAGGAGAGGTAGCAGCAGCTCCTGCCTCACTTTGGGGCTGCAGAGCAACAGTTTTCACTTTTCTCTGAGCTACTTGTTGAGGGGAGTCCCTGGAAAATCCCCGTTTGTGAAGGGGAATTTGTGCCTGTGCCAGGGAGGGACTTCACTGCCTTCCCCCCCTGCCCTGCCCAGGTGTTTGCACAAATGTCACATGGGGAGCCCCCAGATGGGGTCCTGCTGATGCAGAACCTGCTGAGATGAACAAATTCGGCTTTTTTGGACATTCTTGTGGACTGTTCTGGGGCACAATGTGCCTTTAGCCCTCGTCCTGTGTCCCCCAGCACAGCTCAGGGTGGGGCTCTGGAGGCACTGGGATTTCCACCAACCCCCAAATTATGACATTCCAGGGTCTATCACTGCCTAAAGCTCCCGAGGTTTGCTCTTCCAGGGGAGCACTCACATGTTTTTGTGTCCCTCCCTCCCCCCATGCCCGGTGTTAAATCCTTTCCTGGTTCCTCCTTGCCAGGCAGGAGTGTTGTAGAGGTTTGCCTGAGGATGGAGGCACCAGTGGTACCTGAACTCACAGAAATCCTTAAAATAATGAGTTGAACTCTATTATCTTCCTTGCTGAGCAGTTTGCTGGCCCAGCAGAGCCAGAGGCTGTCTCTGCCCTCTCCCCCCACCACACCAAGGGGGGCAGATGAAAAGCAAAGGCAAGGTTTTCTTTGGAAAAAAAACAAAAACAAAAACAAAAACAAACAAACAAACAAAAAAAAAAAAAAAAAAAAAAAAAAAAACCAAAACCACAAACAAACAAGAAATAAAAAGAGATTTTAGTTTGGTTTCTTGCTTTACCTGGGCAAGGAGCCTGCACCTCCTGGGTCTTGCACAGCCCAGGGTGGCTGTGATTTGTAAGCACCAGGTTATCAGTTAAAACTAATAAC
>NW_016690214.1:1106032-1132964 GCF_001604755.1 Lepidothrix coronata | reverse complement strand
AAAAAAAAAAAAAAAAAAAAAAAAAAAAAAAAAAAAAAAAAAAAAAAAAAAAACCCCACAAAAAAAAAAAAAAAAAAAAAAAAACCAAAACCACAAACAAACAAGAAATAAAAAGAGATTTTAGTTTGGTTTCTTGCTTTACCTGGGCAAGGAGCCTGCACCTCCTGGGTCTTGCACAGCCCAGGGTGGCTGTGATTTGTAAGCACCAGGTTATCAGTTAAAACTAATAACAACACGAAGCTCTATTGTGTTTCACAGATGACTATCTAAAGGAAATGCATAATACTCCAAACCTGCAAGATTTATTGTTTGCTATTTATTTGATCTTGTGGATAATTGTTTAATTAAAGTAATTAGCCGC
This sequence comes from Lepidothrix coronata, assembly GCF_001604755.1. Classification (NCBI taxonomy): domain Eukaryota; kingdom Metazoa; phylum Chordata; class Aves; order Passeriformes; family Pipridae; genus Lepidothrix; species Lepidothrix coronata. The sequence continues at coordinate 1,132,603 of NW_016690214.1, read as the reverse complement.
TGCTTTCAACCCCCAAAACCATTACTAAGCTCATTCCAGCAAGGAGCTCCTCCAACCATAACACCTCCCTGGGCTCTGGGCCGGTGCCAGCCCGGGGCAGAGGAGCTCAGTGAGGAACATCCCATAAACTGGATAATCCTGGGACAGAAAGGGGTGCCCACAACTCCTCTCACCACAATTAGTGTGTGATCTGAGCTTGGCAGGAGGTGGGAAGTGGATTTGGAAGTGGAAGATGTAAATACATGGAGCTCTTTCTGATGTTAATAAATTCGAGCTCTGAGCGAGGTTTTGGCCATTTTTTTTTTTTTCTGAGGGAATTCTCCACAGCCATAGGAAATTCATCTGAGCCATTCCATGCTTCTCTGAGAAACTCCTGATATATCTATGCATGCATTTTTATCTGTAGAGTTAGGCCAGAACCAAGACATAATGCTCTGAAAGGATGTTCTGTGGTGGAAACCCATGTCCAGGATCCCGTGGGGGTTCCAGGAAAATGGCTCAGTCAGTTGAAAAACTTGTCAGCCAGAATGTAAATAAGCAGAGGGTCCATGTCCACAGTCCTGAAGGGAGAAAAGGAAATTGAATTCATTTATGGCTTCACTCCTGGACCCTCCCACAGCACAGGAAGCAGTAGGCCATGTAAAACCTATAAATAGCTCTCCAACTTCGTGTTCCCCCTCAGACAGAGAGTAAAAGAGAAATAAAAAATGCTCCCCGGGGAAAAACATGATCTTTTCCCCATGTTTGAGTTGTCAGTTTTGACAGAAACGCTACAAGCTAATTAAATTTCTGTTAATTTATTTTGTCTGATCCAGTGAGTGCCTGTCACAGACTTCTCCAGGTCCCCTCCCCTTGGAAGCTCCAGTGAGTTGGTGCAGCAAGACGGACCTGGTTAAGTCAAATAAACACAAAGAGCATTTAAATTCATTTCTCCCTCGGTGCTTCAGCTCTGTGTGTCTGCTCCAAAGGGAATCCAAGCTTATTCCAACTTGTAAGTCTCCAGGATGGTGGGATGAGTGCTCTCTTCTGGTCAGCTGGTTGCTTAGGGATAGAACAGGAAGATGCAGTGGGTGAAGGACAAAATAAAATTCCATTCTGGAGCTGTCCTGCAATTTGTGTTAAGCCTGGAATAACTGAACACTCATCATTTAGGCTGGATTTTTCCCAGCTCATGGACTATTTTGAGATCCAAGAATTTTCTCTTTTCACGTGAGGAACAAAATGGAGATTTGGGAAGGGGGTTATCACAAAACAAGTGAAGGACACACGGGGCTCCTGATGGCTGGTGATGGTCCAGCCTGATCCCTCCAGGGCCCAGGAGGGAGCTGGAGCCACTGGCCTGTGCTCCAGGTTTGTTTCTGTCTCAGTTAAATATTTATTGTTTGGATAAAGCAGAGCCCCAGTTCACTTCTGTTGAGATTTTAAACCTCTCAGATGCCTTTTCCAGTTCCGTGCACACTGACTGGGATTTGCCTTGGAAATACCCACAGCAAGCTTTGATTGTTGCTCAAGATAACACTTCCTGACTATTTTGATAAAATATTAAAGGATTGTTAGATTTTATTCTGGGGTTGTTTTGTTTTTGGTTTTTTTCACAAAACTTGGGGTCCAAGTGTGTCTTTGGCCCAACATGTTTCGTACAAGAGGAGATGAGCTCAGGTACCACTGCCCTTTCCTTCCATGAGGAAACACCAAACCTTTTCCAGGTTTCCCAGAGGAGCTGTGGCTGCCCCTGGATCCCTGGAAGTGTCCAGGGCCAGGTTGGACGGGGCTTGGAGCAACCTGGGCTAGTGGAAGGTGTCCCTGCCCATGGCAGGGGGTGGAACAACATAATCTTTACTGTCCCTTCCAACCCCAACCGTTCCACGATTCCGTGATTTTTTCAGGGAGATCCATTTGATCAGATGGTTGGCCACGCACATATTAATTATTAAATGATATATTTATAACTCCCCCTGCCCAGGAAGGTGGAGAAATCCTGAGCACAGCTCCTCAGCCATCCCGAGCAGCCTCTGCCTGCTCCGACACATCCCTGCTCATCTCACATTCTCCCGGAGCTCTGTAAGGGCACAGCCAGCTCCAAAGAAAGCACTCTGAAGTCTGATTGTTCTCGGATAATCAGTTGAGGAAACAGGTAAAAGACAAACCCCGGAGGTGTTTATTCTACTTTTTTTCAACCCGTCTCCTGTCAGGAGGTTGCACTTCTCGGGCCCTTCACAGTTCAAAACCCCCTCAACAAACAGGCAGGAGAGGCAGAGCGTGGCTGGGCTGGAAGCCGGAGGTGATCAGATCAGAACACGAGATAAGCAATTAGCAGAGCCCTTCAAAGGACCGGCTGGAAGGGGAAAGTGTGTCTCCATCCCTCTCCCAGCCCCTGCAGATGTTCCCTGCTGCCTTCCCTCTGTTTACACAAACATCCCCGCCCTCCCAGCAGGGCTGGGTGTTGTGTTATCTCCTTTAACGGGTAATTTCTGCGTTAAGGGATCTGCACTTTTAAATCAGAGCTCTGATTCTCCTTTGACATTAAAACCCCTCCCTACGTGACTTCACCCTCACACAGCACTGGCAGCTCCCCCAGCCCGGGTCGGTGGGACAGGAATGGACCTGCAGCTCATCCTGCTCCTCACATCAACCCCAGCAGCCTGTGATGTGCTCCTCACATCAACCCCAGCACTGCAGCCCAGGGAACAGATCCGGGAATCCTCCAGGCTGGAAAAGGCCTTTGAGAACCCCAGGTACAACCAGCAGGGTGGATGGGGCACGGAGCCACGTTCTTCTAGTGGAAGGTGACCCTGCCCAGGGCAGAGTTTTGGAACTGGATGTTCTTCCAGGTCCCTTCCAGCCCATTCTGTGATGACCCCAGCACCACAACCACGTTCACCATTAAACCAGCTCCTCCAGTGCCACATCCACGTGTTCTTTGAGTGCTTCAGGTGACTCCACCACTTCCCTGGGCAGCCTTTCCATGAAAAAAAAATCTTAATATCTAACTAATCGTCCCCTGGGGCAACTTGAGGCTGTCTCCTCCAAGAAAAGCAGCAGCCAGGGATGGCCAGAGTGGTGGGTCTGTGAGGGACAGTGGTTTCCAGAAGAACTCAGCCACCTACATCAGGAGAAATGTTGTTAAACACTCTCAAGCGTGTACAAAACAATTATTGATGCAAAGCTTTCCTTCAATTTCCTAACGTTTACATTAAATGTTAAAGCAGCAAAAATATAATAAAAATATATTAAAGCAGCAAAAATTAAGGGGCAAATTCACAGGAGATCCTTAAGCTCTGGGAGGTGAAGAGTTTTTCTCGGTGGCTCCTGGAGAACTTTCCTTGAAGGTGAGCTCAGAGGAGTCAGGAACCTGATTCGCTTTGTGGCTAAACACAAAATGCATTCCTCTGCAATTTTAACGCCTAAACATCTATCAAAACACAATTTTATGTTTGCTTCCAGACCTCTCCATTTTAGCTTTTTGTTTGTTGTATTTACTGAGAGCGTTTAAGGGAGAGACAAACCCAGAATTTCAGTCTGGAGGGTGCTGTAGAAACAGAGTGGAACCTGTGCCCATTCTGAGGAGTTTAGAGCACAATTTGATGGGTTAAAGTGCCCTGATTTCAGTGGGAAGCTTTGCTGGAGTGTTTTCCACCCCATGAAGTATCCCTGGCACTCTGTTTGGAGAGAGGGGCACTGGCTGTGGAGGGAAGGAGATCCCTGCCTACCTGTTCCTTCATCCAGTGTTTCTACCCTAAACAGGATGATAAAGAACAGGGATGGATCTTTGAAGCACTAAATTAATGCCAACCTTCTCTTTCAAACAGGCTGCAGTGGAAAATTGCACGTCATCAAGATGTCTTCAATAAAATTTAATCATATAATCTAATATATTAATATTATATATGCCCTGGGGAGCCAGGTATGCATTACAAACATATGTAATAAACATTTACAATCCAACAAGCTTCTAGAATATTAAGAAAGTACTGAAAATAGTGAGAAGGAGGGGTTTTTTTTAAAATAGTTTACTTCCAGCTCGAAGCAGATGCCTTCCAGTTACTGGTTCCTCTTTTTGGAGGTGACTGTCCCTGTGCTGGGAGGTTTTTGATCCTGGCAGTGATGAGGCACAGACTCAAACTGGCAAAAACGACACAGAAGACCCTTTAAAGCCTTTTTTTCCCCCTCTTCTTTTGGGATTTCTGCTTCACCCTTCTGTGCTTTCCAGCACCACAGTGCTGTGCATTCTCATGTGCTGCAGAGACTCCCAGTGGTGCTCACACTCCCAAAATAATGAGTTGGGTGGGTGGGTGATAAGTCTGGGGGGGAACTCACGGGCTGGGAGGCTTTTTACAGTAAAGGGTTACTCAAACCTTCGGTGTTTGCCCCGTGGAAATCGTGGGATGGTGGCTGTTCCTCCAGGGAGGAGGATCTCAAAGAGCCTGTGACACTCTTTGCCCATTTTGAATCTGACATTTCCCCAGAGTTCTCCCTACAGTCTCTGTATGATCTGGGCAAAAACGTGTCGAAAACTTAGAATATCAGCCTTTAAAACTCCCAGCCCGTGAGCTGAGCTGCTCCTGGTGTTCACTCAGCACTAACGTGTCTTCTGCTGCTCGCAGGGAGAGGGTGAAGCTGCCCCAGCACTGAAGCAAAAGAGAGCTGAACACATTGTAGAACCCTTGCTTTGCATCTCTCTGCCAACTTTTGAGATGCTGATGAAAGATAACTTGAAGTTTCAAAGCTGGGGACGAGGGGGGGGGGAAAAACCCTCCAGCATTTTTGTGATGTCAGAGGAAGAGGGAAGCCAGCTTGAAATGAAGGGCTGCTCTTGGGCTCTAATCTTGTAGACACCTACTTAACTTTAAGCCAATTAAATCAATGGACTACTTAACCTTTGCCTACAGGAGAAAGGATTTGCCAGCACAGTTTATATTAGTGCCCCAAACAAAATAAGCAATTCCTCCAAAAAGCACTCTTCTCTCAGCAAAACTCTGTCTGCCCTCGGTGTCACGAGCACAGAATTGTGGCCAGAGACTCGAAGGAAACCTTTCCTTCCAGTGACACCAGTGAGAGCTGGTTCTGCCACAGACCCAGAACCCAGCCCCAAACAAAGCCCTTGCAGGAGGGAGGCTGGATTTTCCAGGGCCAGCTGGCACAGAGGTGGGGCTTGAGCCCAGTTTGCTCGTGGCTTTTATGACTCCACGGGACGTTTAATGAGCCTCAGGGCACAGAGGGCTCTGACCCCTCCCCAGATCCCTCCCGAGCCCCTCGGGGTTGGTGCTGGGTTGTGGAATGTCTCCCAGAGGTGCCTGTTCCCCCGGGAGCAGGGAGGCCAAAGGGGAGGGCAGAGGAGAACAGGAGGGTGTCAAGCCCCCTCTGGCTGTTTGCTTTTGCCAGTTTGGTGATGCCCTGAGGTGCCCCGGGGGGTTTGGGGGGCGGGGTGTTGTGGTGCTGCAGAGGTAGTTGGGGACTGTGGGGATCTGGTGGGGGGAGTGGGGAGGTGTTGGGGGATGTGGGGAGCTGTTGTGGTGCTGTAGAGATGGTTGGGGGGTGTGGGGAGCTGTTGGGGGGTGTGGGGAGCTGTTGAGGGGTGTAGAGAGGTGTTGGGGGTGTAGGGAAGTGTTGGGGTGTGTGGGGAGCAGTTGGGGCTGTGGGGAGCTGTTGGGGGGTGTGGGGAGCTGTTGTGGTGCTGTAGAGATGGTTGGGGGGTGTGGGGAGCTGTTGGGGGGTGTGGGGAGCTGTTGGGGGCCGTGGGGAGGTGTCCTGGTGCTGCAGAGTCGGCCAGAGGGAAACATTTGCGTGCTGAGTTGAACAAACCCAGGGCTCCCCTGAAGCAGCACCAGGGGTCCCATAACACGTTACATCATTTGTCACTGCACACGTTGGGAGTGTGTCACTGGAAAACCTTTAAAAGCCGGGCTGGGAGTGGTGTGGAGACAACCACGGCCTCCTCAGGGGGAGGGAGACAGCGCCATTTATAAATGTTTTCATGTCTAATATTTACATTTGGAGCATTTAAATGTAAAAAGGGGAAAAGAAAGCCTACACTTAACATCTTCCCAGATGTTAACAACATCTGTCTAGATGTCAGCCCAAGGATCTGACATTTTATGGGGAAGGGGGGAGTGTGTGTGGGGGGGCATTTCACTATTTCTCTTTTTATTTTTCTTTCTTTCCCCCCAGATTAATTGTCCTGCACGTTGGTCCCATCACTCTTTGCTTTGGGCCATATGGTCAGATGTCATTAACCCTGGAGACCAACAGCCCCAGAAAGTGGAACCACATGTTCTTAGCAAAGATAAACAGTAAATATGCAACAGGATTGGTTTGGGAGGACGGGGCTGGTGTGTTGCTGGGGGGGTTTTTTCTTTGTTCAAACGACCACAAATACATTTTGGTGGCAAAGCACGTGGGCAAACACGTCCTGGTGTGCAAAACCAGCAGCTCCAGGGCCCTCTGGCAAAGCAGCTCCTGTGTTTTGGGGTCTGGGTCCCAGCCCTGCTCCGAGGAAGGGAGGGAGGAGCTCGTTCATTGCCACGTTGAAATGATGCTGAATCCTTCAACCCAGGCAGAGTTCCCCCTCTCCCACCACAGGGTCACTGAGCCACCACCAGCTGCAGCGGCCTCTGCCCATCTCCCCCTCGTGCAGCTCGATCTCTGGAAGCTAATTCTTCTAAATATCTTATTTCCTGTCAATTTAATGTGACAAAAAAGGGTGTGTTTTTCCTCTGGGCCGGTTCCTTTTTGGCTGTCATCGTTTTTGAGCCAAATGAGAGATTTCCTTTTAGTTCAAGGATACTGTGGCAGCTCTTTCAGAGGAGAGTAATTCCACAGGACACCAAGGGGCAGGGAGTCAGCAGTTGTTCATCTGTCTCTCACCAGCAAAGTCACCCTGACACCTCAGTGTATCTAAGGAAAAAAAGGGAAAATATGCCCAGACTCGGGGCTGACGAGACAGCCTGAATTATTTCTGCCTTGCCAGGTGTCATTCTTACTTTCTGCGTGTTTGGCTCTGAAGTCTGGGCTCTCACTTCCAGACAAGGGCAGTGTTACTGCATTTTGCATTTGTGGCTCAGCAGCAGCACAGAGAGCCAGCGAATAATAAGTGCATATACGTGCCAGTGAGATAATGTTGTAACAAAACATCCACTTGTTTGGATTATTTATCATGAAACACCACCAACACCAACACCTGTAGAGAATTAGATGGTGATGCAGGGCTGGAAAGAATTCCAGCTGAATTTCTGCCTTGCAGATCCACCACCATCCCTTTGAACCTCGGCAGCTGAACTTATCTCCTGAAGGAAGAAACTTTGTAGTCCCAAATATTCCCCTCCTTTCCATGCAGGAGCCCAAGAACAGCCCAGAGATGTGTGTTGAGGGCAGGGCAGGAGGGAGGATGGGGTTGATAAGCTGCTGCTTGGCTGAGGGCAGCTTTCTCCTGCCTGAGCTGGGTCACATTCCTGAGAGCTCCACAGGCATCCTACGGGCAGGTCCCCACAGCGGCTCCCAAATCCTGCCCTGTGTTTGTTTGTTGTCTTTACATGAGGCAGATTAGCTCAGCCCAGAGCAACACACCTCTGCAGGGAACATCCCAAGCCTGTTTGCTCGGATGAGCAGCCCAGTGAGGAATAAAGCAGCACACGGAGCACACTCAGCACCAGGGACCTGCACAGGGCCCAGCCAGGGGGGCCCAACCTGCTCAGCTGGTAAAACCAGAGCAGTTTTAGGCAGTGTCTGAGTGTACAACACACACCCCATCACCTTCCTAATCCTGTGTGACCCCTGAAGGTCAGCCCTGCCCAGGCTGGGGGGTCTGAGCAGCTCAGCCCACCCCAGGCAGCCCTGGCTGGTTTTATTGCCCTGGGATGTGACTGCTCTGCTGCCCTTCTGAGCCAGCACAAACCAGAAAGATCTGCCAGCAGGTCTGTCATGGAAAAGGAGGGATGCATGAGGCTAATTCTGATCCAGGTGTAACCTCTGGCAAAGTGCAGAGTCCCTTGTCCTGCCCTTGGAGGGCAGGTGAGGTCCCTGTGTCCACTCCTGTCCTGCCATCCTGGCTGCTCTGTGGATGCAGGGCTGCCTGGGGTCCCTCCTCCAGCTGCTTTTTCTGTGGGAAGCCAATCCACATTTGTTCCTTGTCTTTGGCTGTTTTCTGTTGCAGGCAGGGCAGAGAGATCCACTCCCATCGTGGATGTGCCTCCTGTAGCCCCAAGAGTTTCCCCCCCTTTACTGCTGTCCCAGCCTGGCCAAGGCTGCACTGTCACACTGGGGCAGAAATCCCACACCTGGGAAGCACTGGGAATCTGGGCTTATCACATTTCTCTGGGCATTCTGAGATATCCTCTGCTGCCTTTGCTGGGCTGCTACTTCTTCTCCTACCCCAGCCAATTTGATCATATTTAACGTGCATTCTTCACACATGATCTTATTACAATTCCAGTGCTCTTGTTTTTGCTTGTTCAGGCTGACCTTAGGCATCTCCTGCCATCCTCTGCCATGGTCAAGACCTCCCAGCTTGTTGCCTGGTGGCCCCCAAAGGAAGGTGTGAAGATTAACAGCCCAGAGGATGTATTTAATGAATGGCAACAAGGGATTAGTGACACAGTGTCACCTTTCATGGCCTCTTTAAGCAGCCGAGCTGACACCCGTTTATTTTTGTTTGCACTGTTGAGTAAACTCTGGAAACGGGCTGGATTTACAGTCCCTGCTCCCCCAGAGAGGAGCCTCCTCCTCCTGTCCACCAGCCCTGGCTCGGGGGGATGATAAAACTGGGAATCTCTCTCCCACCTTTCTGCCAGGGGAATCCTGAGCCTTGCAGAGCCATGGCCCTCTCCTCACTGTTGAGGGTGCAGAGGGAGAGGGTTGTGGAAGGTGTGATTGGCAGCTCAGGCTTCCAGCTCTCCGTATCCATCAAAAGCCAGCTCCGTGCTCCCAGTCCTGGGAAAAGGGCTCCTCTGCCTGGCCCTGGGGAGCAGGGGCAGCCCACCCCTCACAGCCCCTGCTTCCAAAGGGCTTTGGAAAGGGGAATTCTGGCCATGAGCTGCAGGCCACGGACACAGAAGGGTTCCTGCTGCAGAGGTGGCTGCACTGCCCCGGGCAGGGGTTGTTCAGCTCAGTGAGTTACCCCGATGGAGTGGGTTATCTCTGCTCACTGACAGCCAGAGCCAAACGCCCCCAGAACAGCAGCACACTTTGATGGAGCCTCCAGGGACCAAGCTGGTGACTTGTTCCAGCAAAGTGCTCGTTCTCCTGCTTTGGTTCCCACATTTCCACCACACCCATCAGCTTTGCTGGGATTCCCAGTGTTCTCCAAGCTCAGTGCATGGGCTGGACTGGGACACGGGGTCCTCAGAGCATGGTGTTGGATGAGGTTGTCCCACAGCTGGCCTTGCAGTTGATCCTGAGTGGTTTCTACTGTCTCTGCTTTCAAATTATTCCTTAAACTACGAAATTCCAGTGCTCACAAAATTTATTCTTGCTGGATGCCTTAAGTTCTATTTTTCTTCACTTCCTTTCATTCTGACCAACCCTCTCCCCCCTTTGCAGACCTTTGGAAGACATTTGCTCCACGGAGCAGATCCGTCTGTGACACCCTGAGATCCCATCTCAGGGCAAGTGCAGGGATCCAGAAGGAAACACCCAAAGCAAAGGAAAAGGGTCAGTTGAGCAGGAAGCCCAACCACGAGGATTGCAGGGTGGGAAGAGCCTCCCTTGGGGATGGGAGGCTGAAGCTGGAGAGGGTGTTTTGGACTCGGTGTACAGGTTAATCTCTGCTGCTGACAATAAATAAATACATTTTATAGTGGTGGAGAAAGTGAAGTTTATCTTTCCCAAGCAGCTTTCACGGCAAATGTTGCAACTGTATCTGAAACACGAAGAAGGAATTAATGTCTCCAAATAAAAGGCCAATCCCGTGGCTTTGATTTCTCTCCAGTTCAGGGAGTCTCCTGAGATTGTATCTTCCCTCTGTCAAGGACAGAGGCTGATGTTTCCTTTGCATAGACAAGAAATCCTGAGCAGCAGTTCAGAGAAATGCTGCTCTGATTGAGCTTGGATGCATTTGCAAATGTATTTAAATTGTGCTCCCCAGCTCAGCTGATTACTTGCATCCTGGAATTGCTGTTAATGAATAGTTTGTGGTTCTGTGGAGAAAAGCAAACAGACAAGAAAAATGTTTTCAGAGATGTTTATCTATTTATGTGCATTTTAAGCAGAATTCATCACAGATGGAGACATTAAAACCCCAACAGCTTCTGGCCATGGAAATCCCTGGCAGAGGAAGCTGTGCCTGGCTCGGGACTGAGTCTGAAACAACAGGTCCAGACTGAAGATGCATCAGCCTGTCATCGAGGGGTCCCTAATCAGGGCAGGGTGGGAGCTGCAGGTTGGGACTGAGGTTTGGCAGCAGAGACTTTGGGAGATACACATCAGCCAAGTGCAAAGCAGGAGAGGTGGAGAAAGCTGCTCCAGGACTTTGGCTGGGGGCACTGCAATCTGCTCCATTGTCTTACAAATTAATTTCCCCTTCACTTCACAGCTTTCTATCTTTCTTTTTTTTTTTTTTTTTTTTTGTTCCCTTTTATTATTTTAATCACGCTTGCTATTATTTTTAAAGCAATTCAAACATGGAAACGAGACCCAAGGAAACACCCACTGCATTCCTGGGATGATCCGTCTGTGCTCCCTGCATTCCACCCCAGGCACAGAGGTGGGAGGCAGCCGTGTGCCAACACCACCACGCTCCATTCCCACAAGGGAAAAAACCATGGGCAAAGCAGGATGATCCAACCCAACTGCTTCCAACGAACACAAGGGCTGGAAAGAAGTCCCCCAGGGCCTTTTTCCAAGTGCTGCTTCGACTGAGAGTGCACAAAACGCCTTCCACTAACCAGGACAAACCTATCTTTTAGAAAAAAAAAAAGAGCCAATTAACATTGCAGAGCCAGAGCCTCCGCACCCAGATTCCTGCCCGGTTGGCATTCCTGTGCCTTGGATGCTGCCGGGTCTTCGCAGCCGGATTCCTGAGGCTTAACACCTTAATTCCTGAAACGAGCCCCAGTCCCTAATTCCCGATTTTAGGAAAACAACATTCCTCCCCATTGAATGAAAACATTTGTACACAGTTCATAAACCATCTTCCTGAGGGGCGGGAGGGGAGGGGGCTGGAGAGGGAAGCCTGGGAGCGCATAGACGGGCATTGTCTGGCGGATCCCGCCGCTGGCTCTGGGATCCAGCTGCTGTTTGGGGAAGTGCTCTGTTCAAACACTCCAATCCCCCTCTGGACAGGGCCGTGACCAAAGCACTGCACAAACACCAATAAACACGTTGGGCAGAAGGTTCTGGATCGGCTCTTTCGTTTCTCTCCGTCGGCGACAGGCCCGGGCTGGAATCCCGCGGCCCTCGGGAGGGTGGGAGAGCTCCTGGGGTCTGATCCGGGGTCTGCCATGGCGTGTTCACTTGGGAGGATGTGGAGTCACGTTGGCACAACTTAAAATCATGGAATCATGGAGTGGTTTGGGTTGGAAGGGACCTTAAAGCTCATCCAGTTCCACCCCCGCCATGGGCAGGGACACCTTTCACCAGCCCAGGTTGCTCCAACCTGGCCTTGGACACTCCCAGGGATGGGGTAGCCACAGCTTCTCTGGGCAACCTGGGCCAGGGCCTCCCCACCCTCCCAGGGAAGAATTTCTCCTTAAAATCTAATCTAAGCCCACTGTCTTTTAGTTTAGAACCATTTCCCCCTGAAATGAGCTGGGAAGGCAGAGGAAGCTCCGACCCGTGGTGTCCTTCCTGCAGGACGTGCTCTGTCTGCAGGAGATTCACTGCACCAGGAGCTCTTGGGTGAAATCCTTTGGCCTGTATTCCACAGGGCTTGAGTGGTTCCTCCTGCCTTTTCTATCCCTGTCCTGGGAAAATGTAGGTGGGCAGCAGGAGTGATAATGTTCCTACCAGCTTTTAGCTCGGTGTGCTCTGCTTCCCTGCTAAGCCGAGCGTGTTAATGCACCTTGTCTCTCATCCCTGGAAGCTCATAATCCACTCACATCCTGCCAGGAACCTCATCCCAGTCCTTCTGTCCTACCAAACAGCCCCACGGGCTCTGTAAGAGCAGCAAGAGCTGACAGAGAGCTGACAAAGAGCAAGCAGAGGACACCAGTGGCTTCTAAAATATAGATATTTTTCCTAACACACGTTGCCTGTCAAATTTCAGGATCCAGTCAATACAGTGAAATTACAGTCCAGGGGAAAAGGGAAAAAAAAAATAGGAGAGAGAGTGAAAAATTTGATTCCGAATTGGAGGGATTAATGGTCAAAAGAATGTTCTTCTGGGAGTAATCTAAGTGTTATATTTACATTTGGCTTGGAATTATTTGCAGTGAGGAATTTCAAATGCAAATATTTTAAAAGCGTAACATGTAGAGAGACACTGTGGGCACTTCTGTTTTCTCTAAAAAAAAAAAAAAAAAGAAAAAAAAGGAGAAAAAAACCGGTTTTCTTGACTATTTTTTATTGGAATCTTAATGAGACCATAATTACAGCAGGGGAAAAAAGGAAAAAATGTAGCTCTTAAAGGTTTGCTGTTAGTGTACATACGGGCCTTGGACCGAAAAAAGAAAAAAACTCTATATTTTTTAAAACTATTTATTTTCCAAAGTGGTGCATGGGAGGGAAAAAAATGACTTAGCTAAGTAAGTCTTGTCCATTTATGTGCTTAGTCTGTATTTTCTTTTTCTAAAAAAATATATATGAATAAATGTTGAAAGTGGGCCCATTCTGTTTGTCTTGGCTCCCTCCTTTATCTTGTTTTATTGTGTTCCCCTTCCAAGGGGTGTTTTAGGAACTGCCGAGTTTTCTGGATTTCTTCTGCGTCGACAGGGAAGGGAGCACGTGGTGACTGTGGGTTATTCCCTGTGTTTCATGGAATCATGGAATGGTCTGGGTTGGGAGGGACCTTAAAGCTCGTCCAGTGCCACCCCCTGCCATGGGCAGGGACACCTTCCACTAGTCTGGGTTGTTCCAAATCCCATCCAACCTGGCCTTGGACACTTCCAGGGATCCAGGGGCAGCCACAGCTTCTCTGGGCAACCTGTGCCAGGGCATCCCCACCCTCACAGGGAAGGATTTCTCCCTAAAATCTACCCTAAGAAGACCAGACCTGCCCCTCACTGAGCTGACAGGGTTCCTTTCCTTCATGGATGGGCACAATTTTAAATCACTTCTCATCAGCAGGGTTTGATGGGAGGGCACGGGAACACGATGCCAGGGCATGGAATATCAGCCTGGAGAAGCAGAGCTGCCTGGGAGACACTTGCAGAGAGCAGGGGAAGGCAGGCTGGGGAAATTGCACCGATTTACCCCAGGTTCTGGCCCCAGATATTTGCCTTTGTTGTGAATAACAAGCGGGAGTTAAAAGGTGACACAAAGGGCTCCTTAATCCTCCCAGCATTCTCCCCATCCTGCCTGGATTCATTTGCTCCTGCATTTCTCCTGATAACCACTGCAGGCAACAGGCTTTGTAACACAGGCTATAAACTCCCCCGGTGGAGCTCTGCCAGTGCCAACCAATGACCCAGCAGGCAGCGAGCAAGTGTGTCTGTGCTGACTCAGTGATCCAAGTCTGCTTTTAATTTCCTTTCTCTCGTTTTCCTTCGTCCTGCAAGGAATAACTGTGAAGGAAATCAAATGGGCTATCTCCACGGGCTGCCCCGGGCTTGGCACGGCCCGAGCAGGGGGGACAGGCTGCCAACCCTGTGGCTGCCTGACAGAGTGGGTTCTGTTAGCACAGAGTAACTCACTGCAACAACAATCTGCTCTGGGAGCCAGCAGGGCCGGGCCTGTGTCATTCCCACCATGGGATCACAGGGACCACAGGGATTCCTGCTCCTCTTCTGCGCAGCCAAAATCGGGAATCACTGAGACCCGTGGAAATTTCTGGAAGGAGGGAAAAAAAAGAGAGATTGGGGTGTTAGGAGAGGGCTAATTCTGTGTTCAGAGAAGCTTTTTATTTTATCTTTATCCTCGGCCAGGGAGGGGAAGGAGAAGGGATCACAGAATCATGGAATGTGCCGAGCTGGAAGGGACCCACAAGGATCACCCAGTCCAACCCTTAGCCCTGCACAGGCCCTTCCCCAAGTCACCCCGTGTGCCTGGACCCAGAAAAACACCCCCAGGTTGTGTGGGGGTGCCAAGGGAGGTGTTTTGCCAGGGAGTTCTCACACCTGTGAACTTTTGTCTCTGCTCTTCCATTTCAACAGAGGTTTTATGCTTTGTTTTCAGCAGCTCCTGCCCTGAGTTTGTTATTGTCCCAAGTAAGTTCATTTTTAGTGGCTGCCTGACAGGGCAGGCTTTTCTCCCTGCCAGCTTTATTGCTTCCAACAGAAATACTCAGGAAGGCTCATCCTGAAGGGAGAACAGGAAGGAAACAGCCAGGTAGAAATGGGAAAGCTCAGTATGTATTGAGCTCTAAGACATATTTCCTGAAAGCTGAAGTTATACCAAAAGTAGAGGCTGCTCTCATCCCAGAGATGGGATTCTCACACTCCAGTGTGTCCTGTGTCTGTGCATGGAGGTAAATAACTCCAAGACAAGGTGCTGTTGGAGATGATGCTCAGCATCACTCCTTGGTCTGCCAGCACTGGGTTGGAAGACTACACTGACTGTCTCTGGAAGCCAAACAACACCAGCAGGAAACTAAGGCAGAATTATAAATGCTGAACACTTAAATCTACTTTAACGATGGATCAAGTTTTAGCAGGAAAACTCTGGGGCCAGTGCCACTCCCAGCCACAAGTCCCTCTTTAAGAAACAAATAAAGGTACACAAATACCTATTCCTTTTCTGTCTCTGTGTCTTCTCATGAGATTTAATTTGCTGCATCTCTTCACTCTGGAAGCTGCTGTGGTGCTGTGGGGATGCACTGATTGATGATCTCAAGTGGAGAGAAGAAGATGACGAGTTGTTTGAATGATCCCCAGGGTCGTGAGGAAGATGAGAGGACAAGGGGCTGCTTTGCCTCTGCTCAGCTTGGGTTAGCTCTGTGATCCTCAGAACAAGCTCTCAGGGTGTAATATCTCCCCAAGCCATAATATCTTTCTAATAATTTAATTTATTACCCTGTTTGTTTTCATTTATGGTTTAACAGACCAGCTGGTAATTAGGCCCTAATTATGCTGTTATGCAAAGTAGCTCCATTTATTTTTACAACACGGGCTGCAACATAAGCTGTATTTGTTTTTAGCTGTGAAATCAGCCATGGCAACACCCCCTAATGATCCATGTGTCACAGCTGGGAATGCTGCTCAGCTTGGCTGGGCAAGGTGCAGGAGAGCAGGAGAGGTTACAGCTCTTGGATTCCCTGTGAGCTTCCAGTCCCACATGGATGCTAGGGATCCACCCTGGATCCAGCACCAGGCTCTTGGTGTTGCTGCTTGTCCTCCTTTTCCCTTTATGATTTCTCACCAGAGCAAAACAAAGGGTGACATTCCAGGACAGCCCAAGCTCCATCAGTTCCCTGTGGTGCAGCTCCCTGGGCTCACAGGGGTGTGCCCTGGACAGCTGGGTGATGTAAATGTTTGGAATGTGCACGAGGGAACCTCCAGAAGGGCTGGACATCAGCAGACACATCCTGCAAATAATCCCTGGCTCTCAGAGAGCAGCAGGTATTCAGTCCTAAACTCACACACTACGGCTCCTCCTTCCTCCACCCTCCTCCACCCACAGCTCCTCCTGGGATTCCATTTTCCACTTTCCTTCAATCCTGTTTTCCTCCCGAGGGGCAGTGGAGGGGCAGGCACTGATCTCTGCTCTCTGTGACCAAGAACAGGACCCAGGGAAACGGCTGGAGCTGTGCCAGGGGAGGTTTAGGTTGGATATCAGGAGACTCTTCCCCCAGAGGCTGGTTGGGCACTGACCAGGCTCCTCAGGGCAGTGGGCACAGCACCAAGGCTGCCAGAGCTCCTGGAGGGTTTGGACAACGCTCTCAGGGACAGGGTGGGATTTTTGGGGTGTCTGTGCAGGGCCAGGAGTTGGACTGGATGATCCTTGTGGGTCCCTTCCAACTCAGGATATTCCATGATTCTAATTTCTCTCTCTATTAGCTTTCATTTTGATTGATTTTTTTGGGTCATATCCGTATGATTCAAAGGGAGGTTTTTGCCCCTGTTTCCAGAAACCCAATGTGAGAATTGCCTCAGGTGTCCAGCTGGAGGGGGTCGTTGCCATCCCAGCTCTGCTCAGGCACCTCTCCCACGTGTGAGGACACAGCTCAGGCTCTGCCATCACAGGAGGTTCAGGGACAGGGTGGGACTTGCAATGGCTCCAAACATTTAAATCTGCACTGGCCAGAAGACATTGGCTCTGCAAAACAAGAACCACAATAAATCACGAGATTGAGGGGGCTGCAAACAGCAGGAGGAACTGCAAGTGCCTTGCTTCCCATAGCTGTCCTCACCCCCTGGGCTCTGTCACACACCCAGGGCTTATCTTGCTAGGCAGGGACCAACAGGACATGAGTTCAGCTTTTGGCATGGCCACGGCCCTCCTGAGGGATCCCAGAGCACTCCTCGGGGGGCTGCTCTTGAATCTGCTCCTGCAAGGCAGGGATGTGCTCCCTCCTTCCCCTTTCCCACCCCATCTGCTGGAATTATCCCTCCTTTGCGAAAATGCCGCGTCCTGGAAGCGTCTGCAGGGTCTGGGCTTGGAGGGAACTTGGTGCTGCAGAAACCTGGGACTTCAGGCAGTGGGATTTCAGGCACTGGGACTTCAGGCAGTGGGATTGCAGGCACTGGGATTTCAGGCACTAGGATTTCAGGCACTAGGATTTCAGGCAGTGGGATTTTAGGCACTAGGATTTCAGGCAGTGGGATTTCAGGCACTGGGATTGCAGGCACTGGGATTTTAGGCAGTGGGGTGTCTCTCCCTGCTCCAAAGTAGGTAGTAATTAAATCAGGTCTGGCTTAAAACACGGCTACTTCTGAGCCTCTGTTGTCCCTTCCCAAGGCCTGGATGCCAAACAACAAGAGCAGGAGAAGTGACTCCAGGGTCATTATTTTTATCTAATTCACTGGGAAGCTGATACATGAAGGTTGACTTGTTCCCTCCATCTGAGCACTGATGGAAACACAGTGTCCTGCCTCCTCCTCCTCCCTGCTCTATCTGTGAACCAAAAAAAAATGACAGAGGAAGAAAAAGGATCTTCCAAGAGCACAGAATCAAACACAAACAACCAGTTTACGAAAAGAAAAAAAAACCAGTAAATATTTTTCAGAATTTGTTTTCAAAACACAACCAAAGAGAAACCAAACACTTTCAATTTCACGTTTGATGCTGGTTGCGTGTCCTGCGCTTTATTTTTGTTTGCTTGCTCGGAAGGAGCCTGTCAATCCCTCATGGAAATAACTGGAGACGTGTGTGAATGAACACACACGCACACAAAAATGCAGACAGCAAGAAGAAGTCATTCCACAGTCTAGCCTTGTTAAAGAATACAGGCACTTTCCAGCAGCAAACCTTCCCCCCTCAGCCTCTCTAGCCAGAGGAATTTCTTTCACCTCCTCAGGAGCTGCTTATTAAAGCTGGGCTGGTGCTGGTTCCCAGGTATTAGAACAGCAGCAAAGCTTAACTAATCTATATTTTTACTGCCGTAATTAAAGTGTGCACTTGCTAGTAAAAAGGTAACACTTTAAATTAAGGCCCCATTTCTAAATGCTGTATTAATATTTATGAAATGATTACTGCACACAGCCACATTCTTGGAGGACTTATTAGAACGTGTGTTATAAAACTCAATTGTAATAAAGCCTTAATGGCTCTGCTCTGGTGAGCTGAGAGGTTTCCAACCCTACAAGTGGAGTCTTCTTAGAATGAGAGAAAAATGCTCTTCTCCTCCCTAAACCCCCCCAGAAGTTTTGTCTCTCTGTGACTGTTGGTCCTCCTGCTCAGCCACCTACAGGAGGAGATGGGATCTCATCCCTGCGGTGTCCCTCGTGCTCTGCAGCCACTTTGGAGAGGTCTGGAGTCTCCTGTGAAATCACAGGGATCAAATGACCTCCTAAATCGTCTCTGCCATCCCACACACATCCCTGGGCCACCTCAGGGCTCTCAGAGAGCAGCAGACACCGATGTTTTGGCAATTAAATGCTGCCCTCAGCACCCGGGCTGAGCTGGGTGAGGAGGCTCCTTCCCTGGTGAGAATCCATCCCTCTCTCTGAGGCATTTTGAGAAGTTTGGAAACTCCACGTGATCTGGAGCTTCCCTGAGCTTCAGGGAGCACTTGCTGAAGGAGTAGGGTGAGGTCACTGCCCGAAAAATCTGACTCTCCTCACCACAGTCATGAAGCAGGTACAGGAGAGAGCGATGGAAGTTCCATGAGCAGCAGGGAAAGGACTGAAATACTTTATTTCCTTAAAAAAGAACATATCACAGAGCCATGGCAATTGTTTTTAGGCTTTATTTTTTGTAAGCTGGAGATCCAACCCTTCAACTCTTTCACCCTGGGCTCTTACTTTCAGCTTGCAACTTTTGTTCTGGAATAAATAATCTTTGAATATTCCATTCAAAAGCATTTTTGAGGGGCTGTACCCGAGGTGAGCATTTGCAGCAAAACCTTTGCCTCTTGTTGCTCTTTATTTTTTGTCTTTTTGACAGTTATAACAGTTTGTGATGCAGTTGGACCATGGTATTCCCACCTCCTGCCTTCCTTCAGCTCCAGCTTCCAGAAGAGCACATGGGAGGTCCCAAACGTGCAAAAACTGAATGTCCATAAAATATTTTGCATCATGAATAGCTCAGTGTAAGTCAGTGGGACTTCTCCTGCATAGAAATATTCCAATGCAGAAGTGTTTGACAGTTTTAGCATAAGTGATTAACCTCTTTTAATTAAAGCCTGGCAAAAAAAAAAATTCAGCCCAGCTTACAGGGAGCATAAAAACTGGGATAAATGAAGAGAGAAAAAAGCCATTTCCATGAAGCTGCCCCTCAAAACAAAGGCAACCTCCACCCCAAACATGGAACATCCTGATGGGCCAAAATGCAAAGAGTTTGTGCTCAAACTGACCCAACCTAAAGCTCAGACTTTCTGCTCCAGTAACATAGCAACGTTTGTTGTGTAGAATAACAGAATTCCAAATGACACAATAAAAAAAGAATTATCTGTGATTAGAACTAAACTATTGAAATGTCTCCAGCTGGAGCCGAAATTTGGAAGGGAGGGGGAAAGAGGAGTTTATTATTTCAGTAGCTGCAGTGAAAATCCCCTCTGGGTGCTCTGCAAACCACCCTCTGCTCTTTGAAACCATCCCCCTCATTGACATGGTAATGGTCTTTGTTGAATTCAAAGACGATTACATCAGAAATGTGTGGCCTCTTGTGGCTTTTCCAAGGCTTATAAAGCACACAAATTATATGAAAATATTGGGTTGAAAAATTAGTAAGCCATAGGAGTTTGTGTTGTTTTAGCCACGCTTTACTGCAGGGAAGGAAAACTGTGGCTCCTCCAGACCTTTGCCCAGTCTTTCAAAGCTACTTTCTTTATTATTTTTCTTTTCTGGTGGGCTCACTTCGGATATACAGCCTGGATTTTTAAAGGGCTTTCATACTGGAGCAGCCTTTTCAACGTGCAGTGTGTAAAGACCAGAGCCCAGTTCCCTGAGTTGCTCAGCTTGGTTTCTGTGCTACAACCAAGGAGAAAGTTCTGCCCCACCACACTTTGCCAGATGAACCCTCCAGAGGCATTGCTGCCTTTATGGATTCTTGCATCCAGATGACAACTGTGCATGTGGAACGGGAGTACATGGCTGGGAATGATTTTTTAAAATTATCTTTATTACCAGGTTCACAGACTTGGCAGCAGCACCTCGGGAGTGCAGAGTGTGTGAGGTGGGGAGGGCACAGGTCCCTTCCAGCCCCTGTGAATCCAAACTGAACCACAACTCACCACCACTTACAAAATACTGGAGGATTATAAAATGATAGAGCCGCTGTAACTGCTGGGAAAGGCCCATTTTAGTCACCAGCTCTCCTTCAACTGGGATTTCTCCAGTCCAAGCTCCCCTTCTTGAGAATCTGCCTGATTGAACATTCATTGCTAATTCTCTAATTCTCTCATTCTCCAAAATGCCACTGTGCTCGTCCCAGGATCACCTCCCAGGAGGGGCTGATCCAACAGTGCTGATCCAGGTTATTGGCACAGTTTATCAGGAGCTATCCCTTTATCAGGAGACCCAGCACAAGTTCTGCTTCCCAGGAGGGTCCCGTGTGAGCAGGGGAATTGTCCACACCACAGGAGCCAACAAACAAGGCTTGTGAAAAGGAAAGGCTGGGAGTTAAATGTATTTATCTTGTCTGTTTGGAGTTCTGGAGGGGTTCAAGTTCCAGTGCTGGTTCCAGTGTGAGAGATCTAACTGTCCACGTGGAGCAGGGAGGCTTGGTGATGTCTCCAGAGAGATGTTGAGATTTTGGGGGATGTGTGAGAGCTGCAACGTGCTCTGGGATGATCCTGCTTGAGCAGGGAGGTTGGACCAGATCACCCACTGTGGTGGGTTTATCCTCACCCATCCTGGATGCTGTGAGAGGGGCACAAGGTGGGAGAGAAAACACCTTCCCCTTCTGTCCAGGAGCAAAGATCACAGACACAACACAGAGAAATAACAGTGGCATTGCACGCTCTTCAAAATGGTAAAAAGGATGGTCTAGAGATCACATTGGCAAGGGTGGAGGATCCCAAATAGGTCAATTGTTTTCTCTGCTGCAGCTCCCACCACCCAGCCAGGGAAGAGGGTTGGCTTTGGGCTGGATCTGCTCCCAGACCTGGCCATGGTCCTGGGAGCAGCTGAGCTGAGGGGAGGCCACGGGACTCTGCAGCTGGAGGCAGAAGGAAGGGCAGGATCTTCCCCTTCAGCAGCAGTAGACTAAGATCAGCTTAAGCCCAACCATGAAATCATATCCTGTGACTGAATAGATGTACTCGTGGCAAGGACGTTTTCCCAAAAGTGACGTTCCCAAAGTAGGGAAGGAGACCAAGGAGCTCAAGTTTCACCATCTTGCAGAGTGTCTGGAGTCACCAAACACCACAGTCACTTGGATCTTTGCACTTGGGGCAGACAGATGAGCTCCACTGAGTCCAGCCAGAGCTGCTGACACAGGGGCTGTCCCTTCTGCCTCCTCCTCACTTCCCAGCGTGGGACCTTCGGGAGGACACGGATTTTCTCGTGCAAGCCTTGCTGCAAAGCAGTGACCTGCAGGCAGAGCAGCCTTGCTGTGCTTCTCACTCTGGTGTGGATGGACAGAGGGAGGCTGGGGAGCACAAGGACTCTGTCAAGTCTCCCAAGCTGCTCTTTCCCTGCAGGAAGGGCTCGATGGATCAGCGGGACCCTTCCCTGCCACACCACGCTCCAATTCCTCCTCCTCTCTTGGGTCAGCGCCCTTCCTTGGAGGCTGAACCATGAGCTGGATCAGGAAACAGCCCCAGGGTTAGGAAGAACTACCAGAACCAAACAGACAGACAGTTGTTTGGGGTTTTCCAGCAGCTCCAAGTTCCCTGTTCCAGGCAGGGGACAGCCCTGAGGGCTGAGCCCTCCCCGTGGTGACAGCACAGCTCTGTCCCCTCCAGGCTGCTCTTTGCCAGCTCTTAAGGGAAGTGGCAGTGCCAGGAATTAGCTTCCCATATATGGTTTATTTATAAACACAGGAGCACCTAATGGGACCTTTACTCTGTGTGCAAGGGGCAGATAAATTTAGGAGTGAGATAGTCTGTTTTGGCTGCCAGTTAGGTGGGTCTGAAGGCAGGAGGAGACGGAGGGGAGATGGTTTTCCCCTCAGTGCCTGCCTGGCACTGCTGCACGAGCCTACACACACATGATTAATTGCCCCATCACTCAAACAGCTCTTTTTATTCAGGCCACTCACAATATTATTATTATGAGCTACTGTTTTTCCAAAGCCAATTATTGTAGGATTAAAACACAGAATCTGCTCTTGTATGTGTGTAGATGCATAAATAAGGAACCCGTAATCAAATAAAAGAAATACACTGGATTTTCCCTTTTCTTTTTTTTTTTTTTTTCCCCTCTCCCCTTCCATCCTTTCACATCCACATATAAAAGCCCTTGAAGGAAAAGACTTGGATTTGAAAAAGCAATGGGAGAAAAGTTTGTAAGGGGAAAAATCAGTGGGTACCCTGTAGAACAAACATGTGTAAAGGCTTTGTTTCAAAGTGGATGAATGCAAAAGCCTGTTGGGGATAATTTTTAGGCTTTGCCTATTTTTAAAGGGTTGAGGATCAGGAGTAAAGTGAGAAAACAATTCTCTGTAGGAAGCTGTAGCAGACTAAATGGAGCTTGTTGTTGTTGGCAGAGGCCTTGATGCTGAGGGCAGCAGCATCGTTCCTGAGGCTGGAGGCAGCCGAGGTTTAAGTAAATAAGGAGCGATCCATGAACCAAGATAAAGATGGGATCTGGCTGTGCAGGGTCCTCCCGTTCTCTGGAGCAGGGAGGGTTGGCAGGGTGTGAGTAAAGGGAGATGAATGAGGTTTATCAGATAGGAGGGAGAAAGGAGAGAGTCATTTCTCCTGGTCAGGGCATTATGAATTAGTCACAGTCTTTGGGCAGGATCGGGGACTTTATCTGTTCATCTCCTGCCCAGAGGCACATGCACACACTGCCCCAGAGAGGGAATCAGGGAATGACAAAATCAGGAAGCTCCTGGGCTCTGCTCAGAGCCCGAATCTGCAGCTCCCCTTGTTGAGGGACATCTTTTGGTTCCAGCGCTTTCGGCTCGGGGAGAAAACCCAAACTCGCTTTTCCCTGGCCTTGCTCAGTAGCAAACTCACATAAAACTGCTGGGGATTATTGCTGGCTGAGGCCAGCATTAACACAGGATTTGGCCCAGCATCTCACACGCAGCTCAGCAATATTAGGAACAATAAAAAGCCCCATTAAATACTTGCAAAACCAGTAGCCTGCGAGGCCGTGCACAAAGTCAGGCCTTGCCTGGCAACCTGTGCAGGAAGGATTTGAACAACACGGTCCCCAAAGCCACCCCTCACCCAGGCAGAGGCTGGAGGTGTCAAAGCCAGGAGATAAGAGCTCACCCAGGAGATAAGAGCTCACCCTGCCAGGGTCACGAACCACAGAATCACATCCAAACCCCGCAAAGAAACATTTCTGCAGGGACCGTTCTCTGGATCATCCTCCCACTCCCGGGCACAACTCATGGGAAGGCTGCTGTGGACACAATTCCCAGCAGCAGGGACAGGAAAGCAAGAAAGCAAGGGCAGGAACAACCTGCTCCTGCACTGGGATGAAAATGCTACAACAATTCAACCCTAACACAGCGAGGCAAACACGGAGGAAGTTCCCCCGTGATCACAATTTTCCTTACTCTTAAGGAAAATGCTGGCTCTGGGTTGAGTGTCTGGTTTGTAGAGGTGGAGGTCAAGCAGAAAAGCAATGGGTTTGATGCACTAACTGTGAGTTTCATTTAGATGAGGTATTTGTACCCCCTTGGCATTTAGAAATTGAAAATCTTCCTCTACATTTTCAGACTGGGGAACCTTCCCTAAATTCTCTTTTCCAGCAGTAAATTTGGGGGAGGGGGGGGGAATAGAATTAAGAAAACAATTCTTCTTATCCTGGTTTCCTCCTCCAGTCTTTGACACTGAAAATACATTTTGAAACAGTGAGAAGTAGAGATAAAATAGCAAAGAATGGCAGTTCCCCGTGCTTTTTCCTTCTCCATTTTGGCAGGTCTTCTGTTTTGTTTTGTTTAAATTTTATCCAGCAATATTTCAAATAGAATCCAACATGGTATTTGTAGTGAAAGCATCTGCTCAAGGGCACTTTTCCTCATGATCCTCTTTCCCAGGGCTGCCTTTGCTGCTCCATCCAGTGACCCCAGTGCTGTGGCAGAACCAGGAGCTCACACCAGTGCCAGGCTCTCCAGACCCTTCAACCATTCCAGCCCTCCTGTCTCCACGACACGTTTCAGGTTGTACCAATGCCCAAGCTAAATAAACCAGTTCCAGGTGAAAGGCACCCCAAAAACCTCCTTTGCCTCCCACATCAGCCAAGAACCAGCCCCAGTTCTGTGGCCGACAGGAACAGATCCAGTTTTGGGTGACCACTGTCCTGAGGGCACCGGAGTGGGACAATGAGCTTCCCTCTTTCCCAAGTTTTTTTGCCCAGAGATGTTCTGTGACTGTTAAAATTGGTGGGTTTGCACCATAATCAGGAAGCATTTGGACAAGGCTCTCAGGGCCAGGGTGGGATTGTTGGGGTGTCCTGTGCAGGGCCAGGGGTTGGATGGATGATCTCAGGATATTCTGTGATTCTCTGATCAAACCCCACTGCCACCCCCCTGATTCCTGCAGCCAGAACCGGCAGAACTGTTGGAATACTCAGGATCAAAGAGTCCAGAGGCTGTTTGTAATGTCTCTGTGTAAATAAGAGCAGCATTTGTGCACTCAGGGCTGGATAAAGAAGCTTTGGTTCTGCAGAAAAGGAGAACTATTTTTACAGAAGCCAGCGAGGGAGGCTGGAGCCACCGATTTGGGATGATTACAATGAACAAAAAAAGTCAAGCCTGGAACTGTTTATTTTAATTTAGGGGGCATGGAGAGCTGGGAAGGTGGGAAGATATTATTTTTATGGATTTAATCAGATGGATGGGATTTGTGGGCCTTGCTAATTGAGTGGAGGAAGCTGAGAGAGCTGCCTGCTCTGCCCTGAAGTTCTCCATTCCTTTTTGCTTTGTGGTTGGGAGTCAGAAGAGAAGCAGTTCTACAGGATGGGGGGCCAAACTAGACTTGAGAATGGGTTCATTTTTCTATTTATATGGATAAAGAAGAGAAAATGTGCTTCATTTTGAAGGGAACCTTCAGTCTGTCCTGAATTTTGCTGCCCATCTGAATCAACCCTGAATCTGTTTCCCTGCCCTGAGGTAAATACAGATTAGCAATGGCCTGGTGGGAGAAGCTCATCAGGACTTCCAGGAGGATGCTCAGGATATCACTGGAGTGATCCTGGAAAAGTGTGTCCTAGGAGTGGAGTTTAGTAAATTTTAGTAATTCCCAGGGCTTGGCCTTTCCCTTTGAAGCTCCTTCTGCAAGCCAGGTGAGGAATCCTGCAATCCTGACCCCTGTAACACAGGACACCTCGTTTTTCCCATTGCACTGGTGGACAAATATGGTCCAAGATACAGGAAAAGGCAGCAGCAAAGTGCCCAGAATCACACATCCCAGCAGCACACTCAGCAAGATGTAAACTTTCCTTAAATTGGGCCACTCCAGGCAGCCATACAGACCTTTTCCCCAATCATTTTCACCACTGACTGCCCCACACCCCAGAAAACAAAAACCAGGACAGAATGAAAAATAAAAAAAACCAACCTACCCCAAAAGCTGCCCACGGGTGAGCTGAGGAATTTTTTTTTTTTGGGGGGGGGTTCTTTCCTTGGTGATTTGTTTTGTTTGTGGCAGAGGGAATTCCAAACCAACCAGGTGATGAAGAACAGCCCCCAAAACTGCGACTCCTTGAGTCTGCTCCATGATGTCACTGAAAAGCCATCAGGGTGTAAATACACCCCCCTCACACCCCCCCAAGTCGGGGGGCAAATGTGTCAGGCTCACGTAGGAGCCAGGGCTGAACAGCACATTAGTTACGGTCCAAAAACACGATCCACAAATATTTTCTATATCATAATTATACAAAATGAGTGGAAATTTCTCCCCCCGCCTTCCCCAAAGTCCCAAAAACACAGCCCATTATGAGCACGGCCCCACGCTGCCAAGCCTGCAGGAACATAAATAACATCGAAGTCTTTTTGTGCCCTGTAGTAGCTGGAAAGTGGAAAAATGATTGAGGGACAAGTGGTTTTTAAGATCCCCCCCGAGGGCCGTAACTTACCTGTGGATTCCAAGAAGAGCCACAGCTGCCAAAAGGGGAGTTCCTGGGCTCGCCATCACCTTGTGTTTCCAGAGGTTATTTCAAAATAAACATGGATTGAGTCTCTGCTTTGCTCTTTCCTGCAGTGTTAATGCACAGGGACCACCTGAGGAAGGGTGTGAGGGGCTCCAGCACCCTCTGGACTCGAGGGGTGGGAAGGAGGGAGAGCTGGGTCACAGCTCAGCACCAGCAGCACTTGCAGCGAGGTGGAATCTCCAGAGCCAGGGAAAACCAGGGAAAACCAGGGAAAACCAGGGAAAACCATCTCCCTTCGGCCTCAGGAGGTGCTCAAAGTGACTCAGGAGGAGTCATTTTGGTGATGAGAGAAAGTGTGTCGAGAAACCCAGTGGGGAACAACCAGTGTGGGCTGGAGAAGACAGAAGCAGGCAGGTGACCCCACACTCCAGCAGGGTTTCAGCTCCCGGGGGGAAGGAAAAGGAGATTCTTTTTGGTGCACAAAACATCTCAGCTGGAAGGGGAACCCTCAGGGTGTTCATAACTGACCCTTAAAAATGGAAGGGAAAATTTGGGAAGTTGTCAGGGTGGATAATAATGGACCTCACACAGCTAGAGGGGAGGGTATGGGAATTCTGGGATGGAGAGGGGATGGGGATGGGGGAGGGGGAAGGGAAGGGAAGGGAAGGGAAGG
>NW_016690214.1:1044180-1105877 GCF_001604755.1 Lepidothrix coronata | reverse complement strand
GGAAGGGAAGGGAAGGGAAGGGAAGGGAAGGGAAGGGAAGGGAAGGGAAGGGAAGGGAAGGGAAGGGAGGTAATGGTTCATGTTCATCTTCAGAGGAGTGTGAATTCAGTGCTGCTGGGTGAACAGTTTACCCCGGGGTAAAGGAGGACAGAGTGAACAGTTATTTACCAGCCAGTTCCTTTCCCTTTATTGGTGTGAGGGATCCCAGGGGAGCTGTGCAAGCACACCCAGGGAATTCTCCCAGCAGGAATAGTCACCAACACTGAGGTGACAGACAGGGGCTGTGGGGAGGTTGGCTGGGAGCTGACACCAACCCAGCATGGAACCAGCTGCCAATGCTCAACCTCCAAGCAAAGCTCTGGATTTCTCCCTGGATTTCTCCCTGCCCACCCCAGCTCTGGAGCTCTCCCAGGGCTCTCTCCGTGCTGACTCTGCCTCTCCCCTCTGTCTGTTTGCATTCAGAAGCCCCTCAGAGCTGTGCTGTTGAGCTTTTCTGCCCTGTTGTTTCCCAACACATGTAGGGCAGACCTGTGACAGGGGAATGACCCTCCTGAGAACACTGCCATGGGCTGGGACAGCCTTGGGAAGCCTGAGCCCAGCTGAGATAAGGATTCTGTGTGGCTCTTGGAGCAGAGAGGCAGGAAAAGAACCAGGAGAAAAACCACCCAACAGCCTGCATGGACCACAGTGAATTATTGTCATGATGCTTCATCTGAGCTCACAGATGGCCAAGGAGCTGCCAAATCCAAGAGCACGTGTGTGCTGTGAGGAGGAAAGGCTCAGCAATGCTATAAATGGCCTCAGGGAATGGCCCCTGAGAACTGGCTGTGGGTGCAGGAGGGGCAGCAGCACTGGATGTCTCAGGTCCAAATCCCATCCTCTGCTCGGTTTCCAAGGGATTTGAGGGATTAAATCTCTCTGGTTTGTAGCTCATCCTCTCTACAGCACAGCAGAGCAGATCCCTTCAGCACAGAATTCCCATGGACAAACCCTGCAAAAGTTGCAAGGCTTTGTTTAGGCTTTTTCCACAACAACAAATACGTGTTTCACAGCAGATCTGTTTGTAGCCCTGACACCCAGCACAGAGCACATCTCTGTGAGTGTTGGAGCAGATATAAAAGGACATTTTTCACATACAGCCCAGGTGCCAGGCCCAAATTACGAAATGGAGGTAATATGGGTGATGATGACTGACACTGTAATTGCAGAGGATCCCCGGTTGTGAAAGAGATATTTGAGTTTTGACGAAGCAAAAAAAAAATGATACCAGGAAAACAAAACAGAAAGAGATTACAATTTAGCCACCTTCTTCCTGAAATTGCAGGACAAAGTGTTCCAGATCAGCTGGCACAATATTAAGAAAGAATATTAGGACCTAACTGGGCATTTGAAGTGAAATCATGTTTTCTCCCAGCCATGCTTAACTCCCCTGCCATTACAAACCATCACCTGCAGATCTCTCCTGTCCAAGGAACTTTCATCTGGCACCAATGGAGGCTGTAAAACAAGTTCATGCATAATTTGCACGGCCCAGGTGTCTGAAATTCCCATTTACTGCTCCCCTCCAACCCCCAGCTGGTTTCAGCTGACTTGCTTCAGACCTGCCCAGATGGCAGGAGTGATATTCTCTCCATAATCTCCACATCTTTGTGCCAATTAAGTTAAAGACTCACCAGATTCTCATCTAATGAACAAAACTAATGAGTGACAAAAGATCATTAAGAGGACTGAGGCACCAAGGAGGGGAATCCAGAGGCTCCTCAGCAGCTCCAGGTTTGAAATTCGCTGCCCCAGAAGCAAGGCCAGATTTTCTGCACCAGGAAAAGGAGAGGTGGGATAAAAGGATCAGGGTGATGCACTGGGGGGGAGTTCCAAAAATTCGAGCTTCCAGCTGGTAAAGAATGAGGGAGGTGGGGACAGTGATGGTGTCCACAACGGGTTCCATCAGCCCATCCCTGGGTAGGAGCTGTCTGGGCCCTCCAGGGCTGCTGAAAGGGTAAAATGACCTGAGCCATGGGAATTTTTCTTTCCAAGTGCTCTGCTTTGCTTTGCCTGCATTGTCTGTGCTGAGGGAGCTTCACCTCCTTCCCATTCTTCATCTCCTTCTTTTGGAATTTTCTTCATCTCCTTCTTTTGGAATTTCTCTTCACCCCAGCAGGGATTTTGGCTTTTTGAGCCGTAGAATCTGTAGGAGACTGGGATGAGTTTTCTCACAGCCCAGCTAATGGAGTCACAAACTGAGGGTCCAAGCACTTGCTGAAACAGAGTAGGAAATGTTTCAAAGTATTTTGAAGTTGACCTTGAAGGGCTGAAGAGGAAGTACAATCCCAGAGACAGGTGAGTCACCGGACAAAAAGTGATTCTCATTATTTGACTCAGACCATCCCATGACTCCTGGAACTGGTTTGTAATGATATTGCTGAAAACTCCTCTAAAGATTCCCCTGTTAGGGTCAGTCTGGTTCATTTCTGGATTCACAGAATCATTTCTTTCGTTGAGCAGCAATTCCCAGGCTCAGCAGAGGGAAGTTCTAAATGTCTGACAGAAAATACCTGATCCTCGAGCTCCCGGGTAAAACCTGCACGTGCTTTGGGTAGACCTTCCACTGCATTTGACTTCATTTAACTTTGGTCCTCACCCCTCTAGGAAAGGTCCACACCTGTCCAGCTCATGGAGGCCGAGAGCAGATGCTCGTGGCACTCAGCTGTTGGTGGGGAGGTGCCCAAGCCTGGTGAGCTCCATCTCTCTCCCTTGGAAGCCTCTTTTTTTTTTTTTTTATGGATAAAAGTTCAAATTTCAGCCTCCAAACTCTCCCACAGGCACAGCCACTCTCCTGGGCTGTCCTGGATGTGCCACTGACCTGGAGCCTGCATTCCTGCTCAGCGTGGCTCTGCCTTTTCAAAGGCAGTGGAAATTTTGTTTTGGAAACACTGCCGAGAGGGCAAACAGGAAGCAGGAAGGACTTTTTCACAAATGCAAGAATCTCGAAGGGAGTGCAGTTTCCATTTTTTTGGATCCAGCCCATGAATTAGTTTTGCAACAACAGCAAAGATATGAGTGGTGAGGTCAAGAGAAAAGCAAACATGTAGCAGCCACAGAGAGTGACTTTCAGAACCGCCTGTTGGAACCCTGAGCCATTTAATGTGCTCCACGCAGCCAGGATGCCTAGAAAAATAAAGAAAGATGCTGAACAGTCCCTGCAGTGCAGCTGTGTTATTGACAGATGGGATTAAGTGGTAGGAGTGCTCCAAGTGGGATTTTTTTTTATAAGCGTATTGCCTTTGTTTATTGTAATTTTGATTTTTAGTTATTTCTGCGGAGGCATTTGGGGACCTCTTCCCCTGGAGCATTACAACTGAATGTTTGTTCTTGTTTCTGTTGCTGCTGCTGTTTGATTTGGGCATGTTTCTGGGATTCAGCAGGGCCCTTGGTGAGGCTGCAGCGAGAGGTGCTGCAGCCCAGCTTGGCTCACCAGCAGCTCCCAGGGCTGAGGAGCAGCAGGAGGGGAGGACTTCTTGTCCTCTTGCAAGGCAAGGGGTTTGCAGAAGGAATGGCACCTGAGGACCCAAAGGGACCATATCCTGCAGGGTGAGATCCTTCTGGGTGCACAGAC
The DNA here is from genome assembly GCF_001604755.1 of Lepidothrix coronata. Classification (NCBI taxonomy): domain Eukaryota; kingdom Metazoa; phylum Chordata; class Aves; order Passeriformes; family Pipridae; genus Lepidothrix; species Lepidothrix coronata. The sequence goes on along the minus strand of NW_016690214.1, from coordinate 1,102,264 downwards.
CAGCTGGGGGGGTTGAAATTTCGGATGCTGGTGCATCTGAAAAAACAGAACTTTTGGTTTCTCAGTGAAAACCTGGCCTGCAGAGCTCTCCACCAAAAAAAAGTGACCGGTTCATGTGTGTGCTTGTGCATGGATCCCTCATCCCTGCACTCATTCCCAGGCCCTCTGATTTGATTTTCAGCAATGCAACGAGAGGACTTTAATGCACAAATAAATGTCTTTCCTCAGGCTGGACTGGGAGTTAAACAAACCCCGAGGGAAAAAGTGACCAGAAGCTAAACAAGACACTTCTCCAGTCTCTTCCAACTTCCTTATCTCAGCCAAGGGCACCAGAGCTTTCCTCTGACCAGGTTCTTATAGGGGATTGATTGGAATTTGATGCCACATGAAGTGCTGGGATTGCTGGACTTGCAGAGGTGCAGCTGAGCCTTTGACCTGCTGCTTGGCCCAGGGGCCTCCTGCCCATCCATCAGCACAGCCCTGCTGGTGTTTGCCTTCCAGGGATGCAGGGAGATTAGCAGAGGCACTCCTTGCTTTCTCAGGGTTCAGGCAAATCCTTTCCTTTTCTGCCAGTCCTTTGTGATTGGCAAATTACAGCGTGAGCTTATCAAACATTGATAAACAATAGAGGACTTCCTCCCTCGGGAGAAAATGAAAGGACAGGATTAGACAGGCCATGGCATTCCTGGGCTGCTTTTATTCCTCAGGGTGAAGAGAGGTCTGTGTTCCTTGGGGGATTCCTCCAGTAGGACGGGGTGAGTGAACTCAGGTTGATGGAGCAGCTCTGGAAGGAGTGAGGGTCCCTCTGATCTGGTGTCCAGGGGAGCCTCCAGCCACAGTCTCCTCATGCTGTGACATGATGCAGGAGACTGCACTGCATCCCATCCAGCAGCCAGTGGAGGCAGGGAGGAAAGGGCTTTTTCATCCCCATATTCCATGAACTCATTGAATTTGAGGTTTTTTTCCCGGCGCTGGCGCTTTACCAAGGCTCCTGAAAAGATGCAGTAATGTTTTTTCATCCTGTTCACAACATACCTCGAGATGGGCTCATTTTTTAATCCTGACAAGGTCTCTCTGTAGAATTCCCAGGCTCCATTTACTCTGGGGCCAATCAAACCTTTCCTCTAGAGAAGATGGGGGTTGGATTTGCTCCTGTGACACCAGGGCAGGACCGTGGGTTTATCCCTTTGGAAGACCCATCCCTTTGCACAGACAGTGAAGGTTTTCATTTCCTTTGCCTCCCAGCAGGATGTTAAGCCTGAAGGGTTTTATCAACCTGCTTGATATTCCATGACAAGCAGCAGGATGTAAACCTGCTGTTGTCCAGAGCAGGAGCAGGTAAATTCTGCTTGTCTGGACGTTCCCATCACTGCCCCTGCACCCCTTGGTCTGTGCCATCATCCCTGTGCAGGACCAGCAGCTCCCCTCAGTCCCAGCTCTGTTCTCCCCCCATGGCTCTGCTCTGGGACTGTGATGGGCTCTGCTCTTGTTGCTGCAGCACTGAGGGAGTTTCTTGAACATTTCTCCTTGTGCTCCCAACAGTGAGGACTGTTCCTGGCTCCTGCCCTCTCTCCTAGGCCCAAACAAAATGTTTCTTGATGGTGAGCTGTCAGTAGAGCTCAGAGGAGCAGAGAAAGCAGATCTGATTTCATATCTAATTTGCTGTAAAATGAGAGGCAGGGACGAGGAGTCCTTTTTAATTAGAAAAAGGGTTGCTGAGGTGCTTTAGCCAGCAGAGTGTTTCTCTCCAGTGCAAGAGCTTCCATGCGTGTAACCCAGCCCTCGATGTTCCAAGCACTGAAACATTATAAATATTGCTCTGCTCTGCCTTTATTCCTGTTTCTCTCCCGAGTGCTTTGGATCTCTGCCCTGCTCCCAGTGGCCTGACAACTGAACACTGAAGGGAGAGAGGAGCAAAGGGCTAAAGCCTCTCCTTCTGTCAGGTGCCAGTCATTGGAGCACACAGAGGGACTCTGAGTCCCCCCTACATCATTTTTGCAGTGTGTTCCCATGTCCTACGAGCCTATTAATGGGCTCCTTTTCCCCCCAGATCAGCCTGGGACCACATCTGCCTCTTGCAAAACTTTGAAGAAGCAAACCAGCATGCCATGGATATTTTGAAACATGAAGGGCAAAGTAAATTAATTTTTTTTTTTAAAAAAAAAGGAGGCCAGCACAGCAGAGAATGTTCCGGAGGGATTGGTGCAGCTTTCTGTGGCTCTCTCAGGACAGGAAGGTCCAGTTCAGGGATCTGAGGCACATCCAACCCATCTCTTACTGAAAAAACGAACAGGAAAATGTAGATTTGCAAGAACTCCTCGCTCCTAAGGCAGGCAACGCTTCCCTCCCACCAAACTGGGGCTCAGTTAATGGAAATATTCATTCGGGTGACTTGCAGATTATGTCTCCGGCCAATTAGCTCCATCTCAATGTTCTATTTCTTGCCTTTGAATCAATAAACAGTTCAAGATTTCCTGGAGTCAGAAAAGGAACGTCAGTGCCAAGAACTGTGGGTGTATTAAAACCATACCTACGACAATAGCCCCAACCAGGGAGCTCTGCTAATCACTGCCTTGTTTGGCTGGGTGTCTGACAGAGCAGCTCCAAAGCTGAAAGCCTGTAACCCCCCCCAGAAGAGGAAACCACAGCTTACAGAACCCATGAAAAACATTTACTAACCTCCAGGTACCCTTTGTTCTCTATCCCTCCTGACAAGCACTTTTCCTCAGCACCACATACCTGGGATGCCTTTGCAATGGGATTTGATTGTGGGGCTTACAAGGTGGATGGAGATGAGGGAGTCATTGTCTGCCATTTATCTTTCATTTAATGGGAGGAAAAAAAAAAAAAAAAAACACTCAGTAGAAAACAGGATTTCTGTAATTTGGCCAAATTATTGCAGGTTGGTTTCCAAGCCGGGCCAAAGCTCGTGTGTGTGCCCCTGTGTGCACGTGGGCTCTGTGTGTGCTGTGCAGGGGAGGAAGGAGGAGAAACCACCCCACAGCAGGTTTGTGATGGCTCCACAAGGACAACTAAGCCCGAACCTGAGCTGGGAGGTCTCCTGCCCCAGCCCAGCTTGGGTTCCAACACAAGGAACAAGGAGGAGGTGCGAGGTCCCGCTCTGTCCGCGCTGACAGAGCTCCTGGGCAGCCCTGCCAGGGAGGCTGTTCCAACCTGGGAGCTTTATGGCCATGTTAACATGGCTCCTCTCCACGGGACTTATTAGTTTGGGCCCCGTGCCACGTTAATGCAGCTCGGAGGCTCCTGGAGCGGGGCTGGCTGGGCTGGGAGAGCGCGTGGGCACGGCCTCCCCTGGCCATTGTGCCAGCCAGCACCACCCAGGCTCACCAACCCCGGGGCTGAGCTGCACCGGGGAGTGCTGGACACCTCGTCCTGCCAGCTCAGGTGGGAGAGCAGTCCCTGCAGGACAGACAGCAGGCTGTGGGGAATAGGCACAGCGGGGTGATCCCAAAGCAAGGTGGGCTGGGAGACTCTGTCCTCCTGTGTCCTTACACGTGGCCCTCCAAAAAGCCTGTTCTGACCCGCTTCCTCGAGGCACCTCGTTTTTGCAGGTCTGCTTAAGTGAGGCAGTGGTGGGGCAGCTCAGAGGGTTGCTGCTGATGGCATCCTGTGTTGGGATGTGCTGCCTGCCACGGATCAGGAGCCCAAGAGCTCAGAGAGAACCAACCCACTGCAGGGGAAGGTGAACACCCCTGAGCTGAGCTGGGAGGGTCTGAGCAGGGCTGAAGGAGGGAGCCTCTGCAGGGCAGGGAGAGGTGCATTAGTGAGATCTAGCTGAGATCCAAAACGTGTATTAAGGACTTTTCTTGCAAGGATGGACTGAGGAAAATCCAGGTGACCCCAGAAACACGGCAGGTGGGCAACATTAGGCTTTGGCAGCAGAGGAGTTAAGATGTACTAGAATGAATCTCCTGTGTCACTGACTCCAGGCTGTCCTGCTTTATCATGCCCAGGAAAGCAATATTCTGCTTTCAACCATGCTAGTGCCTTTTCCAAGACGTAAATCACCCCTCTTTGCCCTATAGAAATTGCTGTCAGTCACAGGAGATTTTGCAGTTCTCAGAATTACTATATTTTAAATTTGTTTGGGGTTGGTTTGTTTGTTTGTTTGTTTGTTTTTGCTGGGAATTGACACTAAACTCGGTTCTGTAAACAAAGCTGGTTTGTATTTTTGCCCCTGTGACAGCTCTGCAGCCTCAGGCCATGATCACAGCAAATCATCCAAACTGGGCAATGTATGAGCTGGTCAGGGCTTGGCCTGGCCGGGTGGCCCCAGGTAGAGCCCAGAGGGTGGCAAGGATTAAATCATCCCTGTGGAACAGCCCCACGTTAGTGTCCCCTTTCTGCAGACTGGGACTGGCAGCTACTTACACCCCCCAGACATGACTCTCTGCTCTTGCTCTGGTTGCTCCAGCCCTGGGTAATCCCATCACACCTCTCCCCATCCCAGGGCTCCCAGTGTGGCTCCAAGTCTGAGATGAAGAATTTGGAACCAGAGTGAGGGATGAGCCCGAGTGCAGAACCCCACAGGGTTTTAGTTGGGAGCTGGCACATCAGTGGGGGGGTGAGTCTGGCAAACACAGTTTGGGTCTCTTCTGAAGTGTTTTATCCCTTTTCCTCGCACAGCCTCTGTCTCCTGCACAGAGACACATCCCAGCCTTGCTGCCCATTAACTCCTCGCAGTTTTGTCCAAATCCCAAAAATCGGGAGGGCCCCTTCTCGTGGAAGTGAGAGGATGAGGAGGAGGACTCGGGGAGCACTCACACACACATCAAACCCCAGTTTTGTCTCTTCCCTGCTGAAGCAAATGGATGGAAAGGGGGCAGGCTGGAACAGCCCGGCCCAGCGTCGGAGCATCGGCTCGGGAAGCGGAGCCAAGAAAGAACACATGGTGGTTGTGTGGAGCAGTGACACTTCAAGAAAAATCGCTTTGAGCCGTGAGCCCGCTCACTCCACTGCACGGGCACCCTCCCAGATTTCCTGAGCCGATGTAAATTGCCTGAGGAAACGTCCCCCTCGTGCCCCTCAGCCCGGCCCCGCTCCCCGGCACACACACCCGCTCCCGCTCACTGCACAGCCTCTGTCTCGCAGCTATTTTACTGTGTTTACAAATTATGAAAATTCTGGGCCAGTCAATTATGAAAATATTGGGAAGTCTGCACGGCTGGCTCCTGGATGGAGCCGGAGCCGAGAGGGGGCTGGAAAGCCCTTGGAGAAGGAGCCGCTCACTCGGCGCCGGCGTCGCCGCTGGAGTTGGTTGTTGGAGGGCAGGACTGGCCAGGCCCTGTGCAGGCTGCAGCTCTGGGGGCTGAGCTGTCCCACGGGCACCGGGAGGGTGGTGGGAGGATGGAGCCTGCCCTGTTAGCCCAGGAGAAATCCCCGTGCGTGGGACAGGAGCCAAATCTCCGCAGGATTCAATGGAAGCACGTCAATCCGCACCCCTCCAGTCGCTGGTCCCGAATTAACTCCAAGCTCAGCTGAATCTGGAGTGTTTGAGATGGAGAGACTGGAGTGTTTGAGATGGAGAGACTGAGTCTGACCCCACTGTGAGGGATCTTTGCTCTTGAATCCCACAGGATAAATCCTGTTGCATTGATATCCAGCATCAGGACACAGAGTCCCATTTTCTCTGTGCAGCAGCTGCGTTTGCCCTCGCTTTGAGGGGCAGAAGAGCAGCTCCAAGGGAGTTATTTCAGCAGAAAAAGTGACCTGTTGCTCTGAGCTAACTTGCTGAATTTGCCTGGTAGAAGTGACAGGAAAAGATGTTTTGTTCTCAGCTTGTTTGCAACACAACAGCATTGCTTTCATCAGCTGAGCAGCAAACTAAACGTTTTCAAAATAACTACATTAGAGGACAAAACTTAAACAAAACAGAATGTTTCTTTCTCTCTTTCCTCATTTCCTCTAGAGAAACCAGGAATTCCAGCCCCCCACCACCAATATTAGCAGAAGGGAAAGGTTCTGTGCGAATTTTTGATCCTAATTCCAGGCAAATAAAAGAGGATAATGTATGGAAAGTGCAGCATATTCCCAGCATGACACCACCGATCAGCTTTCATGGCATTTGAGTTCTGTGTCAGGGTGATAGATTCAAATATAATGTGAAGTGCCACGAATCTTGAACTGCAGGAAAATTGATCAATTTTCTAATATATAACACATGGTTTAGACACTTCTGAATATGGTAGAAATACTCTCTGTTCTTGGCTCAGAAAGAATTTGACTACAGATTTCCAATGGATGTTACCTTTTGCTGGAACTATAGGTGTTCTAGTTGATTTGATCATTTATTTCACTAAATTATCATTCTATGTTAAATTAATACCAGTTCATTAATATTATTTTGATTTAACAACAATACACACGTGTCTCAGCACATCTGACAGTCAATATTATTCCTTAGGCAAGGCAAGGGCTGTGTTTGTGGCATTGAAATCTTGTTAAAGGCAACTCACTCTGGCTGGTGCTCTGCAAAAATTAGTGGAGTTACTCCCCAGCAGCAGGTTAATGTTTAGGAAAAAAAATCAGAATTCAGGATCAAATGGAATTATATGTAAATTTTGAAACAAAATGAGTTTTCATCAAGTGATACAAAGGTCCATTCAAAGAGACAATAGTCCCATTAAAAGACATTTGAAGGTCCAGAGGGTTTTGTAAAACACCAAATTACCTCTCAAAAAGAATAATCATCTCATGTGATCAGAAGGGCTGACATTAACCTTGTCTGGGGAGAACAAATTTAAACATTAAAAGAGTCGTCTGCCTGCAGTGGTTTAGGCTGCACAGAAGAGCATTTGGAACCTCCTTGTCTGAGCAAACAGTGAGGTGATGCTTGGGAACAGATCCTTGTCATTCCAAGAAAAGCAGTGTCTGCACCACCCAAGAATTCATCATCATCAGATAACAGGAGAGCTTTTCCAAGTCAGGGAATGCTGCAGTTAAATAAAACTGCAATGTAAATAAAATATTTACATTGCTTTAGGAGCATTTTCATGTTTCACTTTCTTGTACTAGAGTTTGATTTTTTTTTTTCCAAATGAAAACTTATTTGGGACTTTTAAAGAAATGCCTGAAATTCTCACTAATTTCTCTCTTTTCCAGTCTGATGTTTCCCAACAACACTTTCAAGCAATGTTAGACTGAAAAGACTCTGAATCAGTCAGTCTTGAAAGAGCCATGACCTGTGAATATTTGACCTGTGAAAGATGAGGATTCTATGAACATTTCAAGGAAAGACTCATGGATCACCTGATGATAAATAAAATGTTAAACCACAGGAGATCTTTAAGCCTGATAGAGTAAAAACTTTGCTCATCTTCTGTTCTTGTCAACAGCTCTGGAGAGCTCTTTCCACCCATATTTCAGAGGAAGCAGAAGTGATGTTTTCCTGCAGAAATTCCTCCCTCATAATTTGTGAGGCTTTGGGTTGTGTGTGCACTGTTTGCTGGCAGAGTTGGTTATTAGTGGTTGGGGGTTTTTCAGTGACATATATTTTTTTGCTCTATGTAAAAGTGTGCAGAGATTTTGTGGGTTGTTATTATTATTATTATTATAAATTATTGCACTTGGGTGCATGATGTTCATTCCATTCTACGCACAGTTATCAATTTGCACTTTGGGTGGGATTAGGGGGAGTTTTGCCTGCAGAGCCAGTTCAGCAGCACAGAAATGGCCCTGGTGCTGTGAGTGATGGCCAAACACTCCTCCTGAATTGAGTTGCAGCAGGAACACCTCTCATGAAATCACTGTTTGCATCCAGTGTCAAAAATACCAGCTTGGCCTCACCATTCTGAGGCTAAATTGATCCACATGATTGGAATATTGCCCAGGTTGGGTTTTTTCCCCCCAAACAATCCGTTTGCAATTCCCATTATCAATACACTAATGCATGTTGAAGGCTGCTTGGGGCTGACATGGGAAGTGATGTAATAAGGGAACCCTTAATACTCCGACAGGAAACATTTTCCTCGAGGAATAGTCGACTTGAAAACTGCAGATTACAATTTAATATCAACCAGATTTCTACATTAAACATGATTTCCGAGAACAATTTGATTCTTTTTTTTTTTTTTTTCTTTTGGCCCCTTTTTATTTTTTTTTTTTTCCTGCTTCTTTCTCCAAATGATCCAAAGTGCATCCAACCACAGGCAGCTCCTGGAATGAGCCTGTGGCTGCTGCAATTTAACCGTCAGCCCGGGCAATTGCAGAGGGATCTCCCTCCCAGCCCTCGCCCCCCTCTGCTTCCCTGTCACTCCCAATCTGCCTCTGACCCCCCCAGAAAGCCTCATTAGCTCCCCTGTGTTTACCAGGTTGGCAAAATTGAGGGGTCTAAACACAACACCTGTAGGAACAGTCCCTAAAGAGGGGAAGGAAAAGGTGACTGGGGAGGAAGGTGATGGAGAAGGTCCCCGGCATAAACCTTGAGACCTGATGCAGTTTTTCTCTGGAGTTGTCTAATCCCTTTCCAGAGGCCTGTTTCTGCAAAATAAAACCCCTCAAAGAGCCAAAATTTTCGGAACTGAGGAAATCTCTTCCACTCCTGCATGGAAAGGTCGTTTATGGAAGCACAGGCAACACCACGGAGAACGTGGCTGCTGCAAGCTGCTGCTTTGAGTGGCAGCACCAGTTCTGCAGGGGAAATTCTTAAAACCCACCTGCTGAAAACCCACTTTTTTTTTCCCCAAAAAGATCAGAAATCACAAGGTGACATCCTGGACTTCACCACTGGAATCTGCTCTCCCAGGGGCTGAGGAACGTGGTGGTGGAGTGGGAAAGGAGAGGCACAGGTTGCTCAGCGTGGACAAGAAAGTTCAGCCTCAAGGTGAACTCCCACACTTGGCATCAGGAGGACCTGAAGGGGTTGGACAAAAGAAATGCAGCAAAGAGCATCCCCTGAGCTGCCAAGGATGGAGAGGAGCCACGGGAATTGTCTCCCCCGGGCTCTGAAATGCAAGTGCTTTGTTCCTGAAATGCAAGTGCTTTGTTCCTGAAATGCAAGTGCTTTGTTCCTGGCCTGGTTTGAAACGGTCTCCTCTGTTCTCCCAGGGAAGAATCAGGAATTTTTCGCCAGCCAGGGCTGAAATGTAAACCAGGATCCCCCAAGAGCAGAGTGACAATGGAACACTAATCCAGCCCGTTCCTGCAGGGATGGTGCCCACGGAGCAGGAGGCTGAACCTCGCTGGTGCCTCCCGCCGTGGGCAATCACTGTAATGGAAACTGTGACCTTCACACAATTGCTCCCTGGCAACATCTGCACGGAGACCGAATCCCTCCCAGGTTGCCTGATAGCACTGGCTTTGTTTCCTCAGGCTGTTGTTCCCCCCTTGGCACGCAGCACAAAGCCATCCAGGGGCTCCCAAATCCACGGAGCAGAGGCTCGGAGCGCCCGTGTGCTGCCAGCAGAACTGACAGGCGTGCAGGGAAAAGGCTCCTTGGGCTGCCAGCTCCTGGAGCTTTTCAATGAACTGGCCTCCCCGTGGAAGATCCTGCCTTTCTTGCTCAGCAGAATCCTGAGCTGCCATGAAATCCTCTTGGTATAAATGACTCTGCCAGGGAAGCAGTAATGGAATAACGGAGAACCGACTTCCTGAAATTTTTTTTTTCCCCAAAGTAAATTGTTCTGTGGTTGCTTAAATATGGATTTTAGCACACCTTTGTGAGCACAGAATTTTCCAGTGCATAACATGATCACCAAAGCCCGAGCAATCAGGCTTATGGTTGTAATTATCAGGAACGAATTTATGTCATGCAACAGAGAAAAGTTTGATCCTATGGTCCTAAATCTATGCATGACCCAAAATTCATCAGGAAAAAACACCATAGGAGGGGGGAAAAGATATTCCCTCCTCCCTCTTTAAAATTCCTGAAGGAAAATAAAATTGTGAGGGAAACTTCAACCCCAAGACAATCTCTGAGTGATGTGAAATCCGTGTGTGCAAAGGCTGTGGAGTCACAGGGACTTGAGTTGTGCCTTGTGTCCTGATTGACCCCTGTACTCAGAGGGAAGCACAGTTTCCCAACACCAAACCTCATTAGGATGAACATAATTAGCTGGTTTTCAGCAGATTAGTCAGTTATCACCATTGGAAAGTGCTGAAATCCTGACACCCCCAACACTCCTGGCCAGGATGGAGCTGCTAAATCCAATTTCTCAGTCTGGGATTGCTCATTCCACAGTGATGCCAGCAGGAATCAGCCAGATCTACTTCATTTATCTTTTATTTATCTTTCCTAGGTATAACCTGCTACTTTCTGATTGTGAGCAAAGACACAAGAAATTGTCATTGCTTGTAGGAGAAGAAAAAAAAAAACACAGGTTTCCTAATTCCAGGGGCGCTCTGGGGTCAGTAACCCAACCCAGCTGGGTCGGGCTCTGGACCCAGGGATGAGATGCTGGGATCACCAGCAGGACTGGGCACTGCTGGAGTGCTCTGGGCTGGTCCTCCTGCCAGGTGTTTGGAATAAACAGGTAATTTGGTGGGAAAGGAAGTGATAAAAGGCTGCCAGCAGCACCAGCCCGGGTTTGAGTGTGGGAGGTGAGAAGGTGGATTCCCCCTGGAGCTCCCTGGCTGTTCCATGGACAGAAGGTGAGTGGCTCTGTGTGCTGTCCTGTCCCCCAGCACAGCTCTGACAAACACCAGTGGCTGCTCCCTGTCCTGTGGGGAGGCTCCAACCCAGGGAAGGGATTTGGGATTTGCTGTGTGCCAGCCTGGACACAGCCATGGATATAAGAGTTCTTTTGGGGATGTGATTCTGGCCATTGCTCCACAACTGCTTGGAGCCCTTCTCAAATTCACATTCATCTGAGTGAAAGCAACCACTGGGTGGTTTGGAAGGGCCTGTTTGGGGTGTGCTCACCTTGCTTTTGGGGTGGCTTTAATTTGGGAGCTGCTAAATCTTCCCAGGTGGAGGTGCCTGCCTGGACTGAACAGAAAACATTGTAGGAGGTGTGTTGGGGAAAGTGTCTGTGTGCAAGAAAAGCTGAAGTTTTCTCAGTTATCTCAGCATCCAGTGAGGCAAGGAGGGATAAATGATGCAGTAAATGATTTCTGAACCTGATTTCTTGGTAAAATGTTTTGTGGATATTGAGGAGACAGTCACTGCTCCACTACAAATCCTGTTATCTGTTGTCAACTGTGTTTTTAGCTGGGAATTTGGGATGTGATCTTGAGTTGCAATGTGATGTTGTGGCAAAAGAATATCAGGGCATTGGACACCTGCTCTTTCCCTCTGTGGCCAGAAGTGATGTTTGTCCTGTTGTTTGGTCCTTCCCTTTATTCCAAAGGTCAATGTTTGCACTTGTGCCTGGGCTGGACAAATTCCCTGGATGTGGAAAACAGCCTTGGCTGGTGGTGACCATTCTGCCATTGCTTGTTGCAAAGGGGAGGGTTGGTCCTGGGGGCCTTGGGGTTCTTGCCTTCAATTCACAGCAGGGAGAAACGTGGATTTAAGGAGGAGGTTTCCCTGGCTCCATGAACTGGGACCCTGGTACTGCTCCAAAAATCACATAAAATGGCCCAGGCACCAGTGACTGATTCCTTACAGTTTTATTGCATTTTCTCTTTATGCTGCTGCTGCAAAAGCAGATGGGTGACAGATTGGTCGAGGTGACCCAACCAAAAGGAGTCATTTATTATTCCAAAGTTTTATTTAGTTTGCCAAAACACTTCTCAACTACCTCAGACAAAGCCAAAACTCTTCTACTCCTCCAGCTGCTTCTCTCCTGGCTCCACACAGTAAATCCCACCTACACAGCTCAGCAAATGCTCAATTTTTGAGTCTCTCACAGGTCACTCACTGCTAGAGAATTGTAACAGAATGAATTTCAAGATGCAGATTATAACTTGTTCTTGCCTTTTTTTTTTTTTTTGCTTGCCTAGAGTATTTTTCCACTATTTCTTTGTTGATACATGAATCACTTGGTGTTCTGCAGCTTATTTTACCATTTATCGACTATTATGAGGGAAGAAATAATTTCTTCTGAAAGGAGAATAACCAAAATTATTCTTATTCTTTTATTGGCAAATAAAAATATAATTTATTAGCCAGTCAAGAGCAATAACCCTTAAGTGTAGGACTACAGAATAGCCCATTAAGATATTTTTAATGCTATTTGTGTCTGGACTCATATTAGTTAATTTAAAAGCAACACATGGGCCTGGCTTTTCAGAAGTATTTAGGTGTCTAACCCCAAGTTGTTTCGATAGAAATGAGGCAATTTGGTCCCTTTGAGGATTTGGGGCTTGGCTCAAATTTTCCAGTGAAGTTTGATCCGTTCACTTGAGCTCAGGGCCGTGGATGGAGCTGGTGATTCCATCCCTGGGTGCTTTCTGAAGGAGAAGGAGGGGGTTGGGATCTCCTGTATCCCCGTTTGGGCGAGGCTGTGGAATTCCCTCTGTTAGGAAGTTTGTGTTGGTGCAGGGAGTGGGTGATGGGGAGGCAGGAGAGGGGGCAAAGAGTTTGTCAAATTGTTCTTGTGGTCTGGGTTGGGCTGAAGGGACCTTAAATCTCATCCAGTGCCACCCCCTGCCATGGGCAGGGACACCTTCCACTAGCCCAGGTTGCTCCAAGCCCCATCCAACCTGGCCTTGGACACTTCCAGGGATCCAGGGGCAGCCACAGCTTCTCTGGGCAACCTGTGCCAGGGCCTCCCCACCTTCCAGGGAAGGATTTCTCCCTAAAATCCAATCTAAACCCACACAATCCAATCTAAAGCCACACAATAAAGGACAGAGGGCTGCACTGGGACCCTGGAGGATCATGATCCACAATTTTTGGTCAGGAAAACCTCATGGGGCACAATATGAGCGGGATGTTGGTCCTTGGATCCAGAGTGAGAGACAGGAGGTGGGAGCTGTGCTGCAGAGAGGGAAGGATTCACCTCCCCAGCCTCTGGAATTATTCCTGCTGCTCCCAGTTAACTCTTTCTCTCAGACTGGTGCTGGCCAGTTCATCTGTTTGAATTCCCAGATTCTGGGAATGTTTCTCTCCCTCTCAGCTGAGGGATGTGCAGCCACTGCACACAGGCCAGAAGGGATTTTTTTTTTTTTTTTTTTTTTTTTTTTTTACTTTCTGTCTTTCTTGGTCACCCTAAAAGTAAGAAAACAGTGAAAATAGTAAAACAAACAAGAAGAAATGATCTGCTGGGGTGGAGTTCTTCCTTTTTCCATCACAGACATTTTTTAGCAAAACACCCTGAAAATGTTTGACATCCATTTGTGGAACCTCTATAATTAGAATTAATAGAAGGACATGTCAAGTACACCTACCTTGCAAACCACAGATGCGTTTTTTCCTCCCCCTCTCAATGGCTTTAAGTTGTTCTTCTGATTGGCACCTACAGAGAAATTATAATTAGCCTGTGATATGCATTTGCTGTGCATGATGCCTGGGTTTTCCTATAGGAATGCAGATATTCCCACACAGCTCCTGGGAGGGTTCCTTTAACTGAGCAGCTCAAGAGGGAAAAGCCCACAATTTATTTTTTTTTTTAATAATTTTATTTTATTTCTTTGTGGCTGAGTCTGAAGATTTTTTTTTCCCTTTCCTGGAATCTGATGGGGTGTGTGACTTGCCATTATTTTCTGTCTTGTGATCTCAAGGAGATTAAAAGGAGACAACCTGCATTCCACTGGCTTTGCTTGAGCCTGAGGTGTTCAGCCTGTCTTGTATCAGCACACCTTCCTCTGGATGGAGTCAGGGAAGAATCCCTGTGCTGGATTTGCTCAGGAAAGGGGCTGGAGCAATGCCTAAGAGGTTTAGGGTCTGTCCACCCTCTCCAGGTCACTTCAGGCTCTGGGTGTTGCTGCTGCTGATGCAGGAATGGAATGATGATGGAATTCCCGGGCGGTGGGAATGTGCTCCCTGCCTTTGCTCCAGCAGATGAAATCTCTTTCATGAGGGATTATTTGTGCTGATCTGGGAGCTGAAGGGATCTGTCACGCTCTGGGGGATTTATGATGCTCAAATCAAACAGGTGTTAATGTGCTCCATCTCAATCCAATTAAAACTGAGGAGCTTTTTTTTTCCGGTGATATCCACGTGTTTTGCAACAGCTCCTGGGATTCGGAAGGGGAGGAGTGTATTGACTCTGCCATCAAAATGTCAGGGCTGAAGTGGTTCATAAAAGCTTTATAGTCACAGGCAGCTGAAAGGAAGTGTGATAAGAGGAAAAGCCACTGTCAAAGGCAACTTGGAACAGTCCTCCTGTGGGAAGAGTCCAGGGACTGGAATGAGATGATCTTCACAGCCCCTTCCAACCCAAACCATTCCACGATTCTAAGTAGAGGATATGACTGTAGGGAGAGAAATAAAATGTATTTAAAATAAATATATAAAAAGATAAAACTCCAAATTTCAATAATTCAGTCTAAAGGAACTTCCCAGGATCCTTGTGTTCTCCTCGTTTTCCCTTTTGTATCAGCAGGAGGCTGCTGAACCAGAGTTTTGTATTAAAATAATATTATTGTAAGGAAGCTTTGCCTCAAAAATGGGCTGTTCTTTAGTTAGTGGTTTGTGAGGGGAGGAGGGTGAAGCAGCAGAGCAACAAATCCATCCTTTTTTGCATGTGCAGGCCCTGGCAGGGCACCTTCCTCTTGCTGCCTCAGAAAGGATCCTGGAATTCTCCCCACTTCCAAACCCAGGGATTCCTGCAGACTCTTCCTGCAGCCTGACAGGCAGTGCCTTGGTACCCAGAGCACAGGTTTGCAACCCCAACCTGGGATAAATTAGACCTTTCACTCCAAGTTTTTCCTGGCAGGAGCACCAGAACCAACCCTGAATAGCTCCTGCTGCTGCAGTTTAACATCTCTGGCTCCTGGCTCAGCCAAAACTGCAAGTTCCAGGCAAGTGGAGTTTGGCAAAGTGTGATGTCCTGTAACCTTATCTCTTTATACCAATCCTGGTCATTGGTGCTGGGCAGGATGGAGAGTTTGGGCACTGAAAACACTGTTCAAGAGCTGTAAAACCAGTGTGGGCTGGGGGCTGGAGTCCCCCTGGCTTGGGAGGGCATCCCTGCTCTGCCCCTGGCCCCTCTTGGGGCACTGCAAAGATTCTCACACCCAAAGGACCTCAAAGGGGAGCCCGAATTCTTTTCTTTACCTTTTTACTCTCATTTTCTTCTTATTAAAAAAAGTTTTACATCTGCTTAACCTCTTGGGTCATCCTGGGTCTCTGCTTTTCCCCACCTAAATCCAGGTCAGTGTGGTGGCTGAATTTGCCTTGATGCACAGAATAGAAAACTTAATCTCAAACGTGCTTTAAACTGAGCTCTGCAAAGGGTTTTCAGCTTGTTCTACCTGAGAATGCTGAGTTCCAGCCTCAGTTTCCACTCAAATGACCAATCAAACTTCAAATACTGAAAGGTGTTTGCACTGATTTCAGAGTTAACAGCCCTGTTCTCAGCTCTCCCGGGAATAAAACAGGGATCAGGCTTTGCATCCTGGAAGTCGAAGCTGCAAAATCCCATTTTTTCTTTACCCTCCAGTTTGTGCAAAAGTCTTTTTTCCCCAGTCGGGTGATTGAGGAACTGAAAAGCTGAGCAAAATGGGATGTTCCTCCGGAATTCTCTGGGATTTTTGGCACCTTAACGACCTGCAAACGCCTTCAATCTGCTCGTTGAGGGTGATTTTTTAGGTGCTCCAGGGGACAAAGGAGATGCTTCTGCTGGCGTGGGGTCCAAAATCTGCCATCAGATGACATCAATTTGTAGAAAACCATCTGCAGTGGATCCTGCATTAGGAAGGGTTGTTTCCCTTTGGGTTTATTCCAGTCAGGCTTAGGAAAGCAGATTTGGGGGCAGCTGCTGTTCTGTCAGTGTCGTACTAGAGTATCCAAGCCTAGCACTTATTTTTCCTGAAATAAAATTAATATTCCCAGTTCTGCAGTTGGACACGACAGACCTTTTTTTCCTGACCTTTACCTCTCCCTTTCAGCTATTTTTGCATCAGGTCACCAGTTTTGACTGAAGTCTTTCCAAATCCAAGTGTCCCCTTCAGTAAGGAGACTCAGTGAATTCCTGCCTTCCTTAGAACTGTCACATTTTCTTTATTCACATTTTCTTCCTTCACATTTTCTTCCTTCACATTTTCTTCCTTCACATTTTCTTTATTCACATTTTCTTTATTCACATTTTCTTTATTCACATTTTCTTTATTCACATTTTCTTTATTCACATTTTCTTTATTCACATTTTCTTCCTTCACATTTTCTTCCTTCATATTTTCTTCCTTCATGTTTTCTTTATTCACATTTTCTTCATATTGTCTTTATTCACATTGTCTTTATTCACATTGTCTTTTTATTCACATTGTCTTTTTATTCACAATGTCTTTTTATTCACATTGTCTCTTTATTCACATTGTCTTTATTCACATTCTCTTCCTTCATATTTTCTTCCTTCATATTTTCTTTATTCCTATGCCCTTGTTTCTCTTAATCCTCATGGGAGGAACGGGGCAGCCCTTGGAATTTGTGGCAACTCTTGCCTCCAAACTGCACCAAGGTCTTGGTATCTCCTGAGCCCCTGAAGGCAAGAAAACACTGATATTTTGGCTCTCAGAGTTTCTTCTTCTTCTTCTTAGAATCTGATACGTCATCACTTCAACGAGATTATTTATGAGGGGTTTTTTTCCTTATTTTTCAAGCGTAGAAAAAAAAAATGTCTTGCCATGTTTTAGGAACAAAATGAGTATTTTACACACATACCAATAGCTCTCTGGAAAGCATTTAAATTTACAAGCTGTTCGTAAATGTACTGACAGTTGGCAACTCTGCATCCAACACACAGGAACCCTCTTGGAAAATAGATCTATTGTAAATAATATATATTGCAGCTTAATCTGAGGGTGCTTTAGCTCAAAATAGTTTTAACAAATGTGTTACCTAATATATTTTTTTTTAAAAAAAAGCCTATTTGGAAAGACGATTTCAGGGTCTGAAAAGGGATATTTAGGAAGGAATTAGGCACCTCCTCTTGAAGGTTCCCCAGCAGAGCTCTTCTGGGGACACCTTTTTCAGGTGTTAGGGTGGCTTGGATTTTAGGCACCTGCTGTAGTGGGATGTAACTCAAATACATAATTTAGTGGTGATATCCCACAGAGAGGAGAACTTGATCTGGTAAGGTCAGAGAGAGTTATTTGCACTTCAGTCAGGATCTGATTTAGATAAAGAGGAATCATTTGTCCACATATGTGCTTAGTGTGTGCATTATTATGTGCAGGCTGGATCTGAGGCACCTTAGAATGTACCTTTAATGTACTCTGAAGTGTCCCTTCAATCAAAACTTTTGTTATATCTGATACAGAGTTGTAATGCTTGAATTACAGCGTTTCTCACATAGAAAATCCATTGCTGTTATTCCATATTCCACATTTTTGTGACCATCGTGGTATTTAGCAGCTGAAAAATTAGTTAAAAACCACCCATGTGTTCGGATTTTGCAGCAGAAGGACTCTTTCCCTGCAAACTGCCTTTACAATTCCACCCACTCTCTGGGATCATGGGATGCTTTTCCAAGTGCAGGGAAGGTGTTTCCATCATTCCTGTGTTTGTAGCAATTCCTTGTCAAGCTCCAAGTGCAGCGGGATGTCTTTTGATCATCAGGCACCACATCCATGTGTTTTTTGCTCTGCCAATACTGCATTGTTTGTTTTGAAGGGGAAAATGTGGCATTTTGATCATTGTCTGAAGCCAAACGTGGGCAGCACAGTAAAGCAACAACATGAGCAGCTGCTAAATTGTAGAGATGAGTTTAAAAAAAAAAAAAAGCCTTTAAAAGCTACAGTGCATTTAATTTCATTATTACCCCAATGCCCCACACTGCCTTAGAACCAAAGGTGCTTTGGGTTTGATGCCACCGTGACAGGACAGTCCCTGCACGAGGATCAAGGACCCGACCTGGGGGCTCTGGGGCCAACCCCAAGGTTATTGCTCCTTACAAAGAAATGTGATAGGAAAAATCTCTTCAAAAGGGTTGTCCAGGGCAGTGGTGGAATCCCCATTCCTGGAGGGGTGTAAAAAACATGTGGATGTGGCACTTGGACAGGGGTCAGTGGTGGCCTTGGCAGTGCTGGGGGAATGATTGGACTCAGAGGGCTTTTCCAGCCTCAATGATTCTGTGATCCACAGCCTATGGAGCTCAGGAACTGTGGTTTATCCAGGGCTTGAAGTCAATGGGAGACTTTCCATGGATTTCATCAGGGGTTGGATCCATCCAGCAGTGAATTAAAACCAGACCCAACCCTCGTGTCTCCCGGGCGTTTGCAAACGCTGCCAGCAGGACTGGGGGTCACCTGAGCACCATCACAGTGGACAGAGCACTTGGCCAGCTGGTTCCAGCACAGATTTAATCCTCTTTCACTCCTGGGGTCGAGGGCTGTGAGCTTTGAGACCAACTCAGCTCCATCCCCTCCGCCCCATCCTCGGATGCTCTGGGAGTGAGACCCAGCCCTGTGCAGCAAATCCCTGCTAGGAAACCTTATATTGCTTTTGTCTGGCCCTAATGAAAATAAATGAGGGCTTCAATTTAAAGTAGTTACTAAAAATTTGTTCTTTCCTCTGCCCTAATTCCAAAAGTGACTCGCAGCTAATTAGACTGAGCTGAGCAGCCCTCGCAGGGCTGGGGGAGTGTAAACAGCTGCCATCTGAGTTTCATTACAATGAGGAAATAAAATAAACACAGGGCCAGCAAACAGTAGTTTGGGCACGGCTCATTACAGCACAATGCAGTTAAATTCGGGTGTGCAGGCAGTGGGATTGGACAGAGTGCAAAGGGGACTCTCCGTGTTTCTGTCCTGCATTTTTCCTCTCTGGCACATCCTGGGGAAAAGCAAAGCCCCAGCTGCTCATCCCAGGGCTGACAAACAGCCCTGAAGCCTCTGGAGGTGCTTCAGTGCAAGGGCTCCTTCATCCCCCTGTCCCTTGGGGGACCAGACAGAGCTCAGGGGACGTGTGGTGTTTGCAGGGTGAGGCTCTGGGAGCAGGGTGGCATTTGCAGGATGAGGCTCTCAGAGCACATTACAAGCTTTTCCCCTCTTTTTTTTTTTCTTGTAATAATAATCTTGCATTCAGTGAAGGGATCCCCCTGTGCCTCTCACATAAAACCCCTTGTGTGCAACGACCACCATCTGAATTTTGTCCCTCTAAGTGCAACAGGACAAGGAGACATTCCCAAGGCAGCATCTTCTCCCTCTTCCCAAGGGCCAAAATTCCTGAGCTCCTGGAGAGTTCAGGCTGTGCTCTGAGCTCTCAGCTCTTCCTTTCCATCAGTGGCAGAGAGGAGGAGGGAAGTCTTACACCTTTTCCTCTAATAGATCCCTCCCATGGGCATTTTCCCTGTACAGGGGCTGGAAATCCTCCCTCTCCTGTGCTGATGGAGAGCTGAGCTGGACAGCTGGGAGCCAGAGAGCTCTCCCTGTGATCCTCCCTCTCCCACACGGTCTGTCAGACACTCTCACTCTCATCTGAGTCATGTTTCTAGAGCTCAGCCTGAGCTCATCTGTCCTCAAGCTGCATCGATCTGGCTTTTCCAGGATTAGCTCATCATTAAACACGTGGGGAAGAGGCTGCTAAGGCAGATTTTCCAAGACAAAAGCAACTGCTGCCCTTGGGTGAATTGAGTCCTCTCTTATCTGGCAGCAGGGCAGGAGCTGCTGCTCTCCCCTCCCTGGGCAGGTGCTCTGGCTCCTGGGTCTGGAACTCATTAGGAACCTCTCCTGCTGCCAAGGCTCTGGAATGGGAGAACCCTCCTGCTCCAGGATCCTCCCAGCAGAGAAGTGAATCACTCCAGCCAGGGGAAGGACCTGCTGTGGCAGATGCAGCCCCAGGAGGACGAGCCAGAAGGTTTTGCACGTGGGTTTGGCTGGTGTGAGTTTAGCAAAAGGCAGAGGATGGGAGCAGGACTTTGTGGGTCGAGCAGGACTCCTAAAGAGCAAGGCAATTTTTCTTTCTTTCAGGTTCTCAATAAAGAGAACCTGCTGAGACCACAAATGTTTTCTACTCTCCATGTGTGGAGCCTCAAGAATTCAGAGGTGTCTCCCAGTGCCATGTCCTGAGCTTGTAGGGAGCCCAGGGGTGAAGTCTCCCCTGGAAAATGGCCAACAGCTCCACTGCCTGGGCTCTTGGGGTCCTGGGGAGACCAGGGAAGGGTGTTCTCAACCTCCCACTTTCCATTTTCAGCAGAATAGACCATCCCCTTAAAAAGCAAGAGTTGGCAGGGGTCTGGCCTGGTGCTCAGGGCTCACAACCTCCCCAAATTCAACCAAGCACAGCAGTCCGTGGTCAGAACTTATCTCCTCCCGAAATAAAACACGCCGGTAGAAGAAGAAACAAATTGCTTGACACCTCATTAGCAATTGTAAGCAGACTCCATTTTCACTCCAGGGCCTCGTTGGGAGTGATTTGTGAGGCAGCTTTTCCCTCTCCCCTTAACGACCCACATTTGGAAGGAGTTGGAGGCGACACAAGAACAACAGCGATTATTTGTGCTGCCGGGACCCCCGTCCTGGCTGCCCCTCTCCCTACCCGCTGTTTCTGGAACCCGAAGCCCCTTTCACGTGGCTTCTCTGCGGGTTTGGGGCTGGTTGAGAGGACACACTTGGGCTGGAAGGAGGTGACCGAAGCTCGGTGTCCCCTCAGAGCTCAGATGGGGGATAAAGTCGCCCTGGTTGATGGAGGAGATGCCCCACAAGTGTGTGGTGCTGGGTGGAGGTTGTTGCTCCAGGGCTGAGATGTGTTCTCCTGCCACAGTGCAGCCCGAGATTCTTCCCTGATAATTAAATTTTATTTTTTTTTTTTACTTTGTTATACTGGATTTAATTCCTTCAGTCATCAAAATACTCCAGTGTTGGGCAGTTTGACCTTGGGGATAGGAATGACTTTTCACTGTTAGAAAAAAAAAAAGAAGTCTAGAAAACCCAGCTAGACACCCATCTGTTTGAATTCCCTTTCCCTCATTCCTCCCCTGTAACCATATTTCATCTTGGCTGATTTCAGCTGTTTGGCACAGGCTGAAATTCCCCACTGACCACGGGACTGGACTCCTAATTTTTAGTGAGCTAAAAATAACCTTCATCCACCTCACCTGTGCAAGGGAGGCCGAAATTAAAATGAAATCTGGTGAAACTCTGTTTTGAGAGGGAGAAAATGTCGCTCTGAATCTTCTCTCACATTTTTTTGGTGCAGTTGGTTCTGATAAAAGGGATATTGTTGGTGAAGAGTGAGGAGAAGCAGCTCCTCCAAGGCTGGGACAGCAGCAAAGGCAGCAATGCCTTGGATTTGTTATCCAGGGATCCAGGGCTGTTGTGTTGGACACCCTCTGCTGAATGTAAATCCGTGGTGCTGAAATCCTGAGTATTTATGGTGCAGCCAGAGCTGAGGACAGTTTGGGTTTGAGGGGGTCCTGGGTGATGAGTGGAACGTTTCATTCCAGAGATGAAGTGTCAGGAACAATGGCCACACACCACAGCCCCCACCCCCAGAGGGCAGGGAAGCTCCTCAGCCAAAATAAAGCTGCTTTTTTTTTTTTTATTCTATCAAGTCTTGTGAGATGGGTAGAAAATTCAGAGGAATGGGTATGGGTGGTTGGACCTTAAAAAAGCCCAAAGTGAAAAGCACCAGGTTTGGAACCAAACTGAAGTGAGGTGAAGGTGGGCATCTGTCTGGGGGAGGTTCTGCAAGTCCTCTCTCTGGTTTAGGGCCAGAAATAGGTGTCTGGGGGAGTCTTTCTGCTGCTGGAGATAAAAAAAAATGGGATCAACTGGATCCTTCGTGTGTCAGCAGGAGCTGAGAACCCCCAGCAGGACAGATCAAAGTGTCCTTGTTGTCCTTGTGGTCTGGGGAGACCTCATGGCCCCTTCCAGGACCTAAAGGGAGCAACAGGATGGCTGGAGAGGGAGTTTGCAGGGGCAAGCAGTGACAGGACAAGGGGGAATGGCTTTAAGCTGAAAGAGAGCAGCTTTAGATGGGATATTGGGAAGAAATTCCCCCCTGTGAGGGAGGTGAGGCCCTGGCACAGGTTGCCCAGAGGAGCTGGAAAGCACGTGGCAAAGTGCAGGAGGTTTGGGAGAGCTGAGGGAGAGAAAGGTTCTTGGAAGCAGCTTTCTGCAGGTCAGGAATAAAGGGCTGCACTGTGCAATTCCCTACATGTTTTTATTATTTGATAGTCCCTTTCTGGAGTAATTTCCTGGATGTGTCTTTATCTAAGAGGAAAAGTAAAATCTCGGAGCAGTTCTGGGGGTTTTCCTTTCAAGGAGCTGGTTTGTGAATGTGGTGTGCTAAGGAGAGGGCTCCTTCAGAGAAATTCCTTCTTAATTCTCTTCTGAAAGGACTGCTCTTACATTTGTTTTAAGACAGCAAGCACCAAACCAGGCAGGGAATTTCCATATCTTAAGAGCCTCTTGTAACTTTTTAGGAAATCGTGTCAGATTAAATCCTGTTGTCATTTCTCAGTAAAACAACTTGTCTACACCACTTGTCCCGTTTAATTTATGACCCGGGATCCTCCCCCGTGTCAAGACAAAGCAGCAGGAATGCAGTGGGAATAATGACAATTTTTGCTATTTCTGCCTTGCATCCTTTGGCCAGATTTTGTCTTCTGCAAAATTAACACGAGGGGGAAATCAGTTTGGAATTATATACAGGGGAAAAACCCCTCTGATTTGGTACTTTTGGGCTGTAGTTTCGTCATATTCAGAGAGGTTTCAGTGGCTCCAGCTGCTTCCACCCCATCTGCCCCTCGGGGTGTCACACACCAACAATTATCTGGGAGCAGGGAGTTCTCTCCCTCCCCCTCACACTGGAATTAGTTGGGCACATCCCAGGCCTTTCTGCTCACCTTTTAGAAGGGAGAATTTCTGTTTGTTGTAAACTGGGTGTGTGCTGAGGAGTCCTGCTCTGCACATCTGGGCAGCCAGTTGTGCTCTGTCTGTGTATCCTACCCTGTCTATCCTGTGTATCCATATCCCATGGAATTGCTGGGATCAAGGGAAGGTGGAGGGAAGCCTGGTGTGCCCATAAAACGTGGGCTGACAGCAAAGATAACTAATTTTAGAAGAAAACCATGACCTCAATATATGACACATCTGTTCATGACGCAAATTCTAGTGAAAAAATCAGTTTGGGGGTTAAACCCCCCCCAGCTCTCGGTTCTGGGGTTTGAAAACACCCCAGCTCTTGGTTCTGTGTGGTAAAAGTGCTCTGAAGGCTCTGTGAGTCAGTTATTAGCAGCCAATTAGCATTAATTTGATGTTGCTCAATAGTCCATCTCTTGGTGAGTGATTTTGGCACCGACCGACGGATTCCTTTGGCAAACTGACTCTCAGCAGTGCTGTCCTGCACCAGGGGAACATGCCCTGCTGTAGGGCTGTGCCCTGCTGGCAAACTGGGCTCTCACAAACCCCCTCCAGCTCCAGGACGAGCCCAGGCAGGATCCTGAGCCCTGGCACCAGCACTCCTGGCCCTGCTCCTGAACTCCAGCGGGGCCGTGTTCGGGCAAGAGGCGGCGAAGGGGGAGAGGAACCTGAGCCCCCAGCTGGCTCCCCAGGTCACCTCAGAGCTGTAAATCAAGGCTGGCTGATGTCAGGCATGGGCAGGTACGAGCAGAGGGCTCTGTGGATGGGAAAACCTGCTCATCCTGGGAATTCTTCGTGCTGCCAGCTCCTGGAGTTCCGTGTCTGTGCCAGCCGAGCGCCCGGGCTGAGGTGGGACTTTCTGAGCTGCTCCTTCAAATCAAACATCACCAAAGAGGGATCAAGAAGACAAACGAAGAAAGCAAACAAGGCAGGGCAGTTTCTAAGAAGCCCTGGGCATTTATGGCCTCTCCACCTGATTCCATGGCGAGTTTATTTGATCTTTGTCCGAAGAGGAACATCCGGACGGGCCGTGCTCCCACCTGACGTGTGCCCTGCTGGTTTTCCCCAAACACAGCTGAGTCTGGGCAGCCCAGCAGGTCACACAGGAGCTGGTGCTGCCTGTCAACAAACTCCTCCCCCAGGGGTTCCCTGGGCATGAGGCTTCACCCTGTGTCTGCTGGGGGCAAAGGCAAGACCAGTGCAAGGTGTAACAGGGCACGAACCCAGCCCTGCAGTGCCTCTGGGAAAGGTGGAGAGGATGGAGGGGCTACCAGCCCTTGCTTTCAGAAGTGAAGATCCCAGGCAAGTGGTTCCCTGGGGATGCACCACTTTGGGAGTCACGGATTGCTGGGAGAATCAGACATTGTGTGGCTGAGCCAGGACAGACCTGGGTCACCTGGAGACAGCTCTGCCACAGTGGCACGAGATGCAAAGAGCAGACCAAGGTGTTTCAAACTAAAGCACATCTTATCATAGGATTCTGGAATAGTTTGGTTTGGAAGGGGCCTCCATCTCACCTCGTTCCACTCCCTGCCATGGGAGTGTAATTCCCACTAGCCCAGGCTGCTCCGAGCCCTGTCCAGCCTGGCTCTGGACACTGACAGGGATGGGGAGTTCAAACCTCTCCAGGCAAAGAAGCAGCCTGGTTTTGTGCTGTTCCTGGCATGTCAGGGGGGAAGCAGGCTGTGGGTGTGGTGCATACCTGGCAGGGAACCCCCAGGGAACCCCCCTCTCTGGCTGCCCATGGGTGAAAAGCCCCCTCAGGAGAAGCTGTGGTGGCCCATGAGCTGACCAGAGGTGCAGAGGCCACAGAGCTCCTGCCCTCCCTCCCTGTCTCACACACACAGATGCAGCTCCTCTGGCTCTCATCCCTTCCTTGCTCTCCTGCTGTTCCACAGAGGCTGCCATCCCTCTGGGCTGGGACACTGTCCAGCCCCATTCCTCTCCTCTCTTCCCAGCCCCTCGGCTCCTGCTAGCCCAGAGGCTGCTGCTGTCCTGGTTGAGCTCAGCTTGGCAGAGGTTTGGGCTTTGGGTTGGCAGTGGCCCCTCAGGGTCAGTTCTGGGTGGCACTGGGTCCCGTGGGGCTGTGACCTGTCTCTGCAGCCCCCTGGCAGCACAGGCTGTGGCCAAAACCCTGGCAGAGGCAGCAGCTCTGGTGCACCCTGGAACCACTGGGAAAGGGTGGGGAATCCATGCAAACTGAAGCCCTTTTCAAACCAGCCCTCCTGCCATACAGTGGGAGGAAATATCCCTTCATCTGACCCTCAAGGACCACCCAGGGGTTACTTAATCCTACAGTCCATCTTCTGCAAACCCACTGGAACAAGGTGTGTTAAGCTCTGAGGCAGATTGGGGATTGTGGCCAGGGCTAATGGCTGCAAACTCATCTCCCCTGTGACCTTCCTGCTCACACACGGAGGCTTTCATCAGGCTCCTAATATATATCTCCCAGCTAAATGTCACTGGCGTGGAGAGGAGGGGACACCACCTCTCTGAAACAAAATAAATAGGTTGCATTGGCATCTCTCGGGTTTTTCCCCGGCCATTTTCAAATGAGAGGTTTTTTTGGAAAGCCTCGACCAGGATAATTCATGTCTTCATCAACAGAGCAAATTTGTCTTTTAAGAAAGAGGGCACAGTGAGCAAGAAAAATATTGTGGTCCAGCAAATGACACGGGGGTTTGGAGGGTAATTACAGCACCTCTGGTCCTTTGGCTGTTTGGGAGGAAAGGGGGGTGCTGGTTGGAGCTCAGCAGAGCTTAAGGTCGTTCCATTGAAATGTTTGTCCACTGGGCTCCTTTCCTTGCTGGGGCTGTGCTGGAATTTGCCTTTTTCCTCCTCCCCTCCACTGTCTCCAGCATCCTGAACATCTCATCTGATCTTCTCAAGTTGTAGCACTAAGAAAGAACTAAAACCAGTTCCTGGTGGTGCACCAGAAGCTCTTTTTGGCTGAATATCTCAGCCACATTTTTAGCTGCATCTAACTGAGCTCAGAGCTGTGTGGAAATCATTTGCCTGACGTGAAATCAGGCAGCTCTTGTCTCTCTGGACCAAAATTTCAGCACCTTGGATGAATATTTAGGAGAGGGTAGGTTATGTCTGAAACACTTTTGAACACTGTTCTCTAAAATCTCTGATCTTGCTGCTAGCTGCAGAGTTCTGCCCCACGTGAAAGAACACCCACTGCCCATGAGGTTCCCAAAGGTTTTTTTATTATTTAAATAAGGCCTGTATTATTTTATCTGAGTATCTGAAATGTGCTTGTCCTCAAGCCTTTGGGCACGTGCACAAACATCTCTTGAGGACCCGTGTGTTCAGCTGTGGCTGCTTGTCTGCACTTCCCTTGAAGTCTGAGCTCAGAAACATGAACTGCACTTGAGGAGGAACAAGAGCAGCAGCTTCAAGAGACACCAGAGAGGCTGATGTTGTGTTGTATCCGTGTTTCAGCTGTGCCTCAGAGCCCTTTTGGTGCAGGAAAATCCAGTTTAATCTCCTGTCCAAGTGTGTGTGAGCATCCCGTGGGTAATTCCCCGGGTTTGGAGCAGGGCTGGAGCTCTGGGAATGCAGCACTGTCTGCAGGACACGCCTGAGATTTCAGGAGCCAAAACGTGTGGGGTTTTATAGACCCACATAAACACCTGAACAGCAACTGGCAAACCATGTGGTGTTGGGATAATGGGAAGAACATGCCTGTAAGTTGTAAAGGAATGGGTGTCCTCCCCTGTCAGCTGGGGCACCTCAGCAGCCTCTCCAGGAACATGTTCCAATAATTAAACCTCAGCAGGACCAACACCTGGAGGCAGGAGCAGTTGTCTTTCATGTTTCCATCCAAATTCCAAGGCCATGGAGGTGTCTCTGCCCGGGGGTGTCCGTGTGATGCAGAAACAAACTGAGAACATGTTTTTCCTTGGTCCAACATGCAACAAACACAAATGATGTCCCACCCCTTGAGGTATCTCTTAGGTCAGTGGGACAGGTTTGCCCTGAGTGCTGTTGTTCCCACCTTAAAACGAGGGAACTGGTACAGAAAAGGCTTCTGCCTCCCCCCCTCAGCCAGTGGCTGGAGCTCAGTAAGACCCTAAATGTTTATGACCCTAATTAGCTCACATAAACCTCCCAGGGAGGAGCCCTTGTTCCTGCAGCACACAGCCTGCTCTTTTGGACTTAAATCCTCACACACAACCTGGATCTCCTCTGCTGGAGCCGGTGCTGACCCTGCCCTTCTGCAGTGGGGGGGTGACAACTGCACACTCCCCTTTCCAGGCAGGGAGGAATGCCCAGGGATGGTGGGAGCTGCAGGGAGCAGAGCTGATCACTCTTTCTTTCTCTTCATTTTATTTTGACTCATCACTCCACCCCATGAAGTGACCTTCAGACATTCTCCTTGACCCCAAAACCTTGAGCCTGCCCCTCCACCCCGTGACCCACTGCCACCATTTCTCTCCTCAGTGATCTTTAACTCACAGCCCTTCTCAGCTGGAAGTGCTTTGCCCAAGGTATCTGGCAGAGGTTTGGTGGCAGAGGTGGATTGTTCCCCTTCTCCTTACCAGGAGTTTTAGGTTTTTAGGATCTGACCTGCTGTCAAATCTTGTGGAAGGAATGCAGTGGAAGCAGAACACCACGAATTGTGGAGTCATCTTCTACTTATGCACAGCATGTGTCCGAGCATGAAAGGCATTTCTGAGCCTGCTGCCAGCGGTGGCCCTTTGCTAAACATCCAACCACATTTATGACACCTCTGGCCTGTGGGAATTGCCTGTCTGAGACCTTAAAGTCAATTTTCATCCAGCTATGATGCAAGTTTAATGCCTGCCAGGGGAAGAAATAATATTTGGAAATTGAGGATCGAGGGAGAGAATCTTCAGCTGATATAAACTGACTTCAAGGGAACCACACTGGTCTGCACCAGCTCTGCTGGTGGCCCCGGGTTTAAATAAACTGCAAAGAGAAGCTTAAATTCAGTTTTAAGGAGGAAAGGGCTTTGGGGAATGTTGTACTCTTATTTACAGTTTTACACTGCTTTGGGGGGTCTCTCCCATCCTCTTGCTTCACAAACTGAGGACCAACAGTGTTGTATCTTGGGGAGCAGCAGTTTCACAGGGTTTCTGTGTGATCCCAAAAAATGATGGTAACCCCCTGTCTTTCCACAGCCACACCCCAGCAGAGTCAGCCTGTTGTGGTCACCACCACTTCCCCTGAGCTTCAGTTCCATTCTCCTGTGTAACATGAGGTTGGACCACGAGGAGTTGTCATGTTGGGATGCAGAATCCCCAGGGAGGGGGGAGCTGCTCCGGGTGTGTGATGTGGCCGTGGGGTTTGCAGTGGACCATCACGTGTGGTGGCTCCTGCTGCTGAGTCAACCCTGGCAGAGGTTTGGGAGCAGCTCTGAGAAATGTGGTGGGTCACCAGCACATGCCCTGGCTGATGAATCTGTGGCAGTGATGAGCTGGTGTGGAGTTGTCTGGTTTGCTCTCTGACTTTCACTGATGCTCAGGACCAGCACATCCCACGGACTCCAACTCAGCAGGATGCAAATACTGAGGTTCCACTTGCTTGCTTTAATCTGCTTTTTCCTGAAATTTGTGTCAAACCTTCCTGGAGACAATATGGAAAGGAAAATTTGCACAAATCCCCTGCAAAGCAAGAGCAAAGAGCTCCCCAGCAGTAGCTGCCTTCTCCCTTCCCCCAAAGGCAGAGTGGTTCACCCTGGAGTACTAAAGGCCCAGCAAAATGCAGATGTCAAACCTCCTTAACTTTCACTGGCTCCAAAGAAGGGTTTAATCAGGGAAATAAAGTGAGGAGTTGTGAGTTCCTTGCAGTAAACAAGTTAAACATTATTAAACACACACGTGTCTCTTTGAGGAGATGAATTGATTGTGTGTGTTTATTTTTACAGCATTATTTAACCGAGGAAGAGAAAAAAAAAAAGGCCCAGAGCTGATGCCAAGATGATATAGCTGAAACAAAGCCCAAGAAAAGATTTTTCCACTGGGCTCATTTTTTTCCCTAATAACTGTCTCCCATATCTGCCAATCTTAGGTCAACAAACACAGGTTGATTGACAAGTTAAAATGTTTAGCTTAGCCTGCAACTCATATAAACCAATTTAAAATTTCTGGTGCGGGAGGGAGATGTAAGAGAAACAAACAACATCCCTTCCTTCCTCGCCTCTCCCCGGGGCACAGCCCAGAGGTGGGTTTGTCGTGGGCACTGGTGGGTGACAGGGACATCCCCGTGCCCACAGCCCTCAGGTGGGAGGGAGCTCCTCATCCCTCCTGGCTCCATGAGGAAAAATGATGCAGGTCCTCCTGGCACTGCCCAGGATGGAGCAGGATGGTTGGACTATCACGGGTTTCCACCCTCCGAAGGGAATCGTTGTTTGCTGTGATGTGACCAGATAATGATGGGGAGTCGTGGCCTGAATAACAGAACTGGTTTGATTTGTGTTGATGATGCTCCTTCCACCCTGATGGTCCTGCAGGACCTTCATCCCCCAGCAGCACTGAAGCAAAGAGTGTCCCAGGCAAAAAGTCTTTAAGAGCCTTGGCGTGACCTGCGGTGGAAACAACCCCCAGGTCTGAGCTCCCCCCCAAAAAAGTGGTGTTGCAGAGCAGATTCAGGAGGTAAATACCAGGAGCTCAGTGCTCTGATGTTTAATGGATAGCTGGAAGGTTCCTTGCTGCCTTGCAGTGGTCCCTGGAGCTGTCTGTGAATTCCCACTGCCACCTCCTCCCCTCAGCCACCCCCCAGGAGCATTCTTGGCTTTCGCTTCTTTCCCTGTGACAGCACTGCTTGAAAAGCAGATTTTAATCTTTGAGTCAACTTAATTACCAGAGAATTTTTCCTCCAGAATCTGAGCATCCCCCTGTTACAACACTGAAGGCTTCCATCTCTGGTTTTGTTGGTTTTTTTTTTTTTTTAAACTTCTGTATAGACCTGCAGGTTTCCTGTGCTCCAACACAGAGATGTCAACCAACCCCACCTCCCTCGGGGCAGGGGTTGCCCAGTCTGTGCCTGGTTTATCTTCTGTAAATATTTAGCAGCAAGGTTGTGGGATTCTCAAGATGTTTAAGAGATAAATCTGTGTCAGAGTAGCCCTGTCTCACAACGACATTCACTTAAATTATGGAGTAAAACAAACAACCCTTCCAGCTTCGAGGGATGGCAAACAATTGCTGGCCTTTGATGGTGTGGCCACAAACGCCCCTGCAGTTGACACCTTTGGTGATTGATGTTTTTTGATGCTCTGGGTTTGTTTTGCTCCCTCCCTGTTTGTTTTCCCACCGGGCTGACTTGGACAGGGAATGCTGTTCCTCCACATGGAAGTGCATTTTTGGGCAGCCATGGACTTTGGGATCAAAGAGTGGAACAAGCAAACACAGCAGCTCGGGGGAGAGGTCCAACAAGAGCCAGGGAAGGCAGATGGAGGTCTCTGCTCCTTACAAATGGTGCTGAGCACATCCCAGACTAATGCACTTTGGATCAAAGAGGTTCTCTGAGGAGAAAACAATTAGTTAAGTTGTCCCAGGTGTTTTCTTATTTACTTTTTGTCTCTTAGTGACTCTCAGTGCTGCCTAATGACTGGCACAGTCAGAGCTGGGAATGTCAAGTTAAGCCAGGGACACTTTTCCTCTAAGTCTTCCACGTTTTTCCTGCTTGAAAAATACAGATTGTGGGACTCTGTGTCCTCAATAACTCTCTTCTCTGGGATGTCCTTGCAGTGCCCCATTGCTAACCTCATGTCAGCCCTCCTTCAGCTGCAGAACAGAGGTGTCTCACCTTTGTGTGTTTGGGGTCTTCAAATTCTTTAGCTCCTCAGAACCTTTAGTTGTGGGTTTGGGGTGTGAGTGCTCCAGGCTGCCATCTGAATTCTGAGCTCCCCAGCCGTTCTGACAGCCTGGATTTTGGATGGCTTTGAAGCAAGGGAATAGGGAACTACAGAGCTGGAATTAAGCAGATGATACTCAGCCAACCACCCAAGGAACGGCCCCATCTCTGGTGCTCCTGTCCGTGAAGTTTCCAGACCTGAGGTAGATTTTTCCTACCATTTTTTTTCCAAGAGGACACGGTTCAGTGGCTCTGGAGGAGCCTGCCCTGCCACAGGGGCTCCTGAAAAGGGTCCAAATGGGGGAAGCTCTGGGGGTTGACATAGGAAGAAGGATTTACCGAGGTTTTCTGCCTCTCCCGTGGGCGTGTTGGGTAAGGCCTGTGGTTTCCTCAGCCAGGCCAAGGCAAGCAAGGAGTGTCCGTGGGTCACTTCATGGCATGCAATGAATCAGCCTTGCAGTGGACTGAGGAATGGCTTGGATGGGTCAGAGCCCCCCGTGTGCTGCCTGCTCTGCTCTCCAGCCTCCTCACACCCACCCACCCTGCCCACCTCGTGTCCCCCCTCGGCCTGCCCAGGGGGTGCTGGTCACTGTTGGGGTGTCACAGGGACCTGCCCTGAGCTGGGACGGAGCTGGAAGCGCCGCTGAACAAAAGTGGCCTCTTGTCTCCCTCGGGGTGCACTTCCAGGGAAGGGCTTGCTTTTCATTTCCTCTGGATCTAACCCCTCCTTAACAAAGACCGGCTTGAAAATAAAGATGTCTTGCCACAGGATGGATGTTAAACCAGGAATAAAAATTACTGAGGGGTATTGACAGCTAGGTTTTGGTGTTTTTATTAAGATCTGTCTCTGCAGTAAAACTGGTTGTTGTTGCTTTGTGCTGCAGCTGTAAAAAGCCTTTCAAGCACTGCCCCAGGTAGGCTTCTTTTATATGGTTTTTTGTGTGGCTATAAATCAAAGATATTATTTGACTAAGAGCTGCACAAAGCAGATCTGGCTGGCGAGGATGAAATGTCCTTGAGGAGGGGGGATTTTCAGGAGCGGGGATGAAAGGTCTGCGTGGTTTTTTGAGTTGTAGGACACCGAAAAGGCAGTGAATTAGCAGTTATAGGTGGACGTTCAGGGTGGTTTTAATACCCTTCAGAGCGCTGTTAAACCGCCTCACCGTGCATGGCACTGCTGCTGAGCTGGAAAGCAGTGCCTTCCTTGCCTTTCCATGCCCAGCTCCCCCCCGGGAGCCCCGGGAATGCCTCAGTGTGTGGCAGGAGCGTCGGCGCTGCCGCTCAATCCGCTCGGTTTGAGGTTTGCGTCCCACGTAACAAACATCTTGTTTGTGGCCTGACAACAAGGGCTGGTTAAAGCCATTCCCCCGTGCCAGCTGCTCTGTGGGCAGCTGGAGGGCTCCCGGCCAGGCAGCCACCCTGTAATTAGATCCCTGCCGAGGAGATACCGGCGGGCAGATCCCTTGGGCTGCCTGTGCTTGAGAAAGCTCTTTGTTCAACAACTGTCCTGCTCCCTCGTTCCAGGACAGCTCCATGGCTCTTCATTTCCTCTTCCTATTAAGTGCTTATCTGTGGTGAGACAGGAGCAGCTGGATGGAGACTGAGGGCAAACGGGGAGAGCTGCAGGCACTGCCCCGTCTGAGGATGCTGCAGCCAAGAGCCCTTGGCCTGCAGGGCTGGGGGTGCCAGGGCTGCTCTGGGCAGGACTGTGGGGCCCTCCTGGCACCTGGATGGGCAAACAGGCTGTTTGCCCCCTGGCACGGGAGGGACAGGCTTCCACTGAGGCTCCAGCTCCCCCCCAGCCCCTCCTGGGGCTGCCAGGGGACACCTCAGGCTTCCGGTGAGGAATGGCCGAGGAACCACCTTGTTTTTCTAAGGTTCAGCATCAGCAGAACAAATGAGGGGAGTCATCAGCTCCTGATGACTTTGCTTGGTTCTGTTCCACGTCTTTCACTGACCTATGTGGTGGAAATACTCACTCTCTGTCTTAAAGCACAAACCATCCCAGTGAGCAAGAGATAGGGAATACACCAAGGGCCAATATTTTGATTAGAGCAGCACAGGAGATGATTTTCCTGACTCACACAAGCTGATTCATCTTTACTTTGAATGTCTTGTCTAGGAACAAGAGTCTGCAAACTCTCACACCCTCATTCTCTTCATGATTCCCATTGATTTCCATGTTTTTAGGCACCCACAAGGTGCACAAGGAAAGTTCAGCCATTCCAGAGCTCACCCAGGAGTTCAAATTGGATTAATCCCCTTATCTGATCCTCACACTTTCTCTTGTGCTGGTGATGGAGCCACAGGGGCTCTCAGCTTTGGAGCTGCCAATCTTTCCTTATGAAATAAAAGTGTTATTTTTAATATTTTGTTACTTTCTAAGTAGGTTGAATGAGATTAAGCAAAATTAGCACCTTCCAGTCATGAACTCCAATTTCACTGCAATGATTGCTATTCCCCTTCAGGATTCATTCCTTTCCCAGGTCAAGAGTGCACAGTAGCACTCTGGAAGCAATGGATTAAAGTGCTGATAGGAGATAGTTCTCCTTTTATCTTCTCAAGGATCTGTCTGATGACTATTTTGGCCTGTTTAAATATTGGCTGCAATTCCCTCAGCACAGGGGTTGTCCTGAATTTTACACATTTGTCCTGTTGAGTTTAATGACATTAGTTGCTTGAGAAGTGGGAAATGCTTGCAAACACTTTTAGCCAGGTCTTTATTCCTCCTTATCTGCATGGAGGTGAATTTCTGAGAGTGCCAGTGCTGATTAGAGGTGATGCAATGGAAGTAATTTGAATTCCGGGTTTGTGTGAATCTTGAAGCTCCAGGGTAAACAACCATCTCTGACACTTGCTGTGCAATACTGAAAGCACAAAGTGACTAAGCAGAGCTTGGAAATCACCAAACCCCTGCAAGATAATTGCACGGGGGCTGAAAATTCAAGTTTTCAAACACAAAATAAAAGCAGAGCTCGGGAAAGCGTTGGGTGATTTCCCTTCCCTGCCACGACTGAGACTCAGACGAGGTACTTTGTTCCCATTGGGACAGAAAATAATATTCACCAGTGGATTTGTTCAAAGAACTCCACTCTCAGCATTCCCAGAAATCAGATGCAATCCATCAGCTGGGAGGGGGACGGCGGCATCGCTGTGAATGTCCCATTATGGACCTGCACTGAAGGAAGTAGCCCCATGCTGTTCCCCGCCCCTGCTTCCTTTTGATTCAAGGAGCCTGTTTGTGGATTGTGTTGGGTTGCATTTTTGGCTTGCCAGGGCACTGCCATGGCTTCAGGAAGGTTTCCCTGTGAACACTGCCCAGTTTCTATTCTTCAGGTTTGGTGCAAGGCCAGCGGTGCTCAGACATCTGCCTGTGGGTGCTGCTCGGGGTCAGCGCGGCTCAGGGAGGTTTGAGGGGCCCAAAAGGAGCTCCCCATCAGCTGGTGCTGTTTGTGTGGCTCCAGCAGCCTGCCCAGTGAGCTCAATTATCATTCAAACCGTGTGTGTGTGTCAACCATGGGAATTATTCTCCTTGCAAAAGCAGAGACAAAACATTATTTCACCTCCTGGGATCTACCCCTCCCCTCCTTCCCCTGCTCAGACCTGGCTGAAAAGAGAGATCTCTGCTCTCCCGTTATCCTGAGCAAGGATTGTGTCCCTGAAGGTGGACACCCTCAACCCCAGACCCTTTGCTAAGGGAGCAGCACAGAGCTGGGGAGTTTTAGCTTCACTCAGTCCATCACTGGAGAAAAACAAGCCACGTACACTGAGGTTACTGTGCTGAACGTAAGGAGAGTCAAACTTTTTCCAGGCACTGGAAAAGATTAGGCATATGTATGGTCCAGCATTTGTCACACAGCAGTCTGAATTAGAATATGATAGAATATTAACCCTGTTACCAGGGCTGATCCACTGAACACAAGAAATAACCTGGAATAATCCAAATTTACAACCCAGCCCATTAAAAATTAGTCTTCAGAGACTGCAATTTCTGGAAGACATTATCCATCAGTGATCAGAGCAGCACCTAAGCAACCTGTGGACTTTGCTCTTCAATCACAGCTTTTGTTTGACCCACCAAGCATTTATGGCTGAGCCTGTTCACAGCCACACCATGCTGGAACCCAGTGGAGCTACTGGAGTAATTCAGGATTAGACCTTCCAGCTCAGACCTGAGCCTGAACACAAAGCAGTGCCCACCCCCAGCCTTTGCTCTCTGCTGCTCCCTTGCATCCCCACAGTGCAGGGCTTTCCATCCTCTTCCAGTTTGCTTCGCAATCTGTCCCTTCACTGAACTATGATTGACTCACTCAGGAGTTTTCCCCACTGATCTCCCTCTTTCTGCTGCTCCGAACCCCACGACACAGAATTATTTAGTTTTGAGTTGACTCTTTGGTTTTGGCACAAAGTGTCCAACTGGCACATTCAGCATCGAGGGAGAGAACTTGGGTGAGGAACTCTCAACAGGTGATGCACAAATAACCAGAAAGTCAGCGAATTAGATCTGTCACTATCAGAAGTGCAGCGTTCCTGTGGCTGCACGATCCTCTCTCCACCCACCTGGAGAGAAGTTTCCCTGCAGGGCTGGCAAGGGGCTCTCTTTCCATAGCATGATTTGGCCATGGAACTCTTGGCAGGGGGAATTTGAAGAGTGATGTGGCTGTGTCCTCTCCTTTGGGCACTTAAACATTGTCTTCTCCAAGTGGCAGCTTTGGCAGCGACTCCCTGAAGATGGGAAGCTCTGCGGGTGGCTCCCGCGGAATTCCTGTTTAGGAATTCCAAATTAGTTCCTTTTTGATGCGAATTTCACTTTGCAAAGGGCAAGGTCTTGAACAAAATCTCTGCACTGCCAGCTGATGGAGCTGCAGGCAGCAGAGCAGCAGAGCTCTGTGGGCTGTCTGAGCTCCTCCCTGGGAATGCCCTGTGGAATCCCCTCCTGCTGGATCTCTGCAGTGAGGAATTCCTGTGCACACCCTGGGGGAAATCATCTTGTTACCCCAGGCTGCTCTTACTGTGAGCATCTCTTTTGCAATTCCTTGGCCTGACTCTCTTTTTCCCTCTTTCCTGCCTCACCATCACCTCAGATGACAAACGATTTGCTGTCGCCGTTCCCATCCTGTAATTTATTTGGAGGAGCTCATGCTGGTTTTGTCAGCCACCTTTTCTTAAATGATGCAAAATTGCTGCCTCCACAATCTTTATATCCTGACTTATGTTAAATAAGACTTCAGGAAGAGTTAAAAAAAAATATTATACTCAGGTGGCAAACCAGGTATGACTTGGGCTGCTTAAAATGTAATTTAGTGACTGAAGTGTTCAAGGCCAGGTTGGAGGGGTTTGGAGCAACCAAGTCTAGTGGAAAGTGTCCCTGCCCATGGCAAGGGGTGGAACTGGATGAACTTTAAGGTCCTTTCCAACCCAAACCATTCCATGATTCTATGGAGAGGAGAACAATGAATAACTGACTAACACCACAGTTGCCTGTTACAGGTGGTTTTTTAAAATTACTAAAATATTCTGAGACCCCAAAGCATGGGATTATTCAGATTCAGGAGTCGGATTTCTGTCGTGCCCATTATCCAGATGAAACCCAGCCCGTGACTCACCATTCCCACTGGTGGTTGCCAGTTGTGCTGGGAAAAGGGACATGGAGCAGCAGAGTGGGGAACTCACTGGGCAGGGGTTACCACAAAGTGATCAATGGAAAAGGCTGAGCCCACAAGGCAAATTAAATCAGACAAAGGGTGAAATGGCAAAGTTAAGGCGAGGTGACAACACACTGAGTACCCACAGTGGTGTCTTGTTTTCCTTTTCCTCCCCCTCATGGCCATTATTTCCTCATTCCACTAAGAATTTTAGCCTTTATTTGTTTTTGGTTTTTGTTTTTGTTTTTGTTTTTGTTTGGTTTTGTTTTTGTTTGGGGTTTTTTTTGTGAGGGCCATAAACACATTGCATATACGAAAACAATAATTACAAAAATAAGTTCCAAGAAAGATTAACCATCAAACCGGGAGCTGAAATAGTGCCCTGGGAATCAGGTGATCTCCCACACCAGGATTAGGAAGCAGCAAATGGTCAAATCATAGATGGCGTGAGATGTTTCTTCCAGTTTCTCAGTCAAAGATCTATTAAAAAATGACCATTGCACCAAAGCCAGAGTTGGTTATGAACAATTCACAGGCACTGAAATAAAAAATAAAAAGAGCCAGAATTGTGAACAAATATTAACAGCAACAAATAAATCAACGAGCACCTAATCATTTATATCTTCTCACTGTAACAGCACATTAATCTGCCTGAAAGAGTCACAGATGAGTCACAGAACATCCAACTTTCCAAGTGCACGTTGGATTCCTTAGGGCTGGACCACAGATATGAAAGGGGGGGAAAAAAGTGATTACTGGAAATGGTGAAATGAATTGTCTCTTCTGGTTTGTTTACTCGTAACATTTTCAATAACAGCGGGGCGAGGGGAGGGAGGGGGAGCTGCTCTTGTGTGAGCTGAGGAGCTGAGAGCAGGGCTGTGCTGGGGTCACTTGGCTGCCCATGGAGGAAGGTCAGCCCCTCTGGAGGGTCAGATAGGATTTTGGAGGCAGGAACTTCCCTTCAGCCCAGGCATGGATGTGATTGTACCCCCCTTCCCCTCCAAATGGCTTTAACATCTTGCAGCCCTCTAGGCTTGGCACCAGGAGGTGCCTTGTGGTTCAAACACAAGGCTCATTCTAAAGGCTTCTGGCTGTGCCACTGACTTACTGGGTGCTTGGGCAAACCACTGCAGTCCCAGTGCCTCCAGTCAGGCCCCCAACACCCAAATCCTTCCGTGCCTCCATCCTGGCCTGTGTCACCCTTGGGCACAATGAAAACCCACCAGGAAGGGGCTGAACTCAGGGAGTTTGCACCCAGCAGTGTCTGAACCCACCAGAAACAGCTGCTGTGAGCTTTGCTGAAGTTCAGCAGCAAGAACAGTTCTGATGTTTCCTCTCTTAGAAAGCAGGAGGCTGGTCCAGAGCCCTGCAAAGGGCAGGAAGCAACTGGAGATGAGGGGGAAATATAATGGCAAAACTTTTCTAATACGATCCAGCGCTTCTCCAGATCCCTAAAGATGTGGTTCAGGCTTTAGGAAAACGTTGTGAGATGCTTTTATTTTCTTTGAAAGGGAGTTTGCCAGCCCTGTGCTCACGAGCAGAGGGTGACGCGTGAGGAGAAACAGGAGCAGGAATGAATCCCTCCCTCACCCTTGTGCTTTCTCTTTCTCCCCCCTTTCCTCACCTGGGAGAGGTGACCACGTGCATTCCCAGCCATGCCAGGGTGCTGCTGCCTGTCAGGAATTGCCAAGGGGAAGAGGGTGTCCCCTCCTTCCTCAGCTTGCCCTCGGAAAGCACAGGGAACACATCGGCCCTTGTTGCTTCCACGAGCTGAAAGGAGTTTGTGATTCCAAGTCTACTCTGCTCCCAGCACGACATGCCCTGGGTCAGCCCCAGCAATAATGTTTTTAAACAATATTAGGTTATTCTTGGCAATCGGGGGTGACATTTTCTACCAATCGGGATATGAGAAAAACTTCTAATAATAAGAAGTGATAGAAAAACAGAAGTGGAGCCCAAAACGTTCTCCAGCGCAGGGGCTGGTGACGCTGTGGGGGCACAGGGAGGCTGGGACAAGTCCTGGCTATGATTTGTCTTCAGTTTAACCCAAACATGCTGTTAATTCCACGCTTGGGGAGCCCAACTCTAATTACTCTGTGCTCCAGGTCCTCCCAGCAGCAGGCAGAGCAAACGCTGGGTTCATATTTTTTCTCTGCTCCTGCGTGTGATCAAACGACCAGGTACTTAAACCCAGAAACTGAAACCATTTGCGAATGTGACGCTTTAATAACTCACCAAACTCTGTGTCTGGGTTGCTTTTCTGCATCTCTGCCTCACTTTCTCCCAGTGGCTCTACCTGAATTGCTGCAGTGTGTGCTGACACACCAGTTCATTTTTCCCTCCCTCTCACCCTGTTGGAGGTGCTTTGTGCAGTCCATGCAGCGACCCTGGGGGCAGTGGGGATTCTCTTCTATGCACAGAGGGATAATAACCCCAAAATGCCCCTCAAAAACCGAGGAGGGATTTAAAGGAGAGGGGTTGGTGCTCCCTTGCAGTGTGAGCACAGCCCCAGGGGGTTCACCTGCTGTCACAGGTAAAGCTGAAGTGAGGCCCTGCTGCCTGTCCCTGTGCAGGCTCAGTGATGCTCCCACTGAAAGGCAAACACTTTGCTACCCTTTGTTTTTCTCACCTTAGAAGATGCACAGGAGGAGAAAGTGGAGGGAGGTGCAGGAGGCAGAAGCAAAGGAAGTCAGGGGGACCATTCCACGCTGGTGGGATCCCACCTGGAGTCCTGCATCCAGCCCTGGAGCCCTCAGCACGGGAAGGACATGGAGCTGCTGGAGGGAGTCCAGAGCAGGGTGGCTTTGCCTCGCTCACATGGAACAATAATAAGCTGTTCCTAAGGCCCATCTTCAAAGAACAATTTCAGCAGCTCCCAGACAAATAACAAGCCAGGCTGGGACTGGGAAAAGGGACTATCTCAACATTTCCTGCTGTTCCTGCTCTCCCCCCTCTCATGGTTCAGTTCCACTCCAGGCCTTCCAGGGTTATTTTTTATGATGCAAACAGTACATGATCCTCCCAAAGAAAGCATGGTCTGGTCCTTCAGAACCATTCCCAAATGGGCTTGTTTTTCTGGGGTTTCACTTGTTTTGGTGTTCATACATATTTCATATTCCATATTCCATCCAACTGAAATGATAAGTCCAAGCAACAGAATGGATCTTTACTGGGTGGGCTCTTACTCAGTGTTGTGTTCAAGCCCTTCTTCATCATGGTATAGAAGTGTCTGTGGGAATAAGAGCATCCTGCAGCAGGAGCAGGTTACCAGACCCAGCTTTTGGGAATGCAGTGAGCCCTGCAAACCAGGTGGGCAGTCCCCACCCTCCACCTCTCACTGTGGTTATGGGCACGACACACCACCATTCCCCAAAACTACTCTTTTTCCATCTCTCAGGTCCCAATATTTTTTTTCCAGCCTCCTCCCCACCCCAGGACCGACTGATTGATGGGAGCAGTTGATCTCCCTGCTCTCCCTGCCCTCGGATGGGCGAGCAGCTGCCATTCCCATTCCCAGAGCAC
The DNA here is from genome assembly GCF_001604755.1 of Lepidothrix coronata. Lineage (NCBI taxonomy): Eukaryota > Metazoa > Chordata > Aves > Passeriformes > Pipridae > Lepidothrix > Lepidothrix coronata. Next base: position 1,062,401 of record NW_016690214.1, on the reverse strand, counting down.
GAGGGAATGAGCTCCTCCTTTCTTTTTCCTCCCCCCTTCCTTCAGCTGAGAGCAAGAGGAATCTCCCAGCTGGTTTGATTTATTTGGTTTAATGTTCCCCCATGACCCCTTGGCTTGGCCTGGCCTTTCATCCCAGCTCTGCAGGGGCCTGAGGCGACTCCACTTCCGTGATTAGATGAGTTCAGTGTATTCCGGCCTGCTTGGCCAAAATCCAGGCAATTCCCTCAAACTGCTGTCTCCAGTCTGAAGAGGTTGAACGGAGGCACAGGGAGAGACATCCCAAGAAATGCTGCACGGGGGGTTTGGTGGAGTCACTTCATGCTGGGGTTTGCAGGGGCTTAGGCTGAGCTGCCCTTCGTCCTCTCCCAGAAAGGCAAAGCCCTCCAGCAGTGCCAACCCACCCGAGTGTGGCACCCCCGGAGGAGCAGGGCAGGCAGGGCTTCTTCCTCTTCCACCTCTTGTGGCCTTTTCCTCACTGCAGTGGCTCTCGAATGTTTATTCAGAGAAAAACTCTTTTTTCCCTGATGGTTGATGTGGTGGTTGACAAACCACACGGAAAAACTACCCCCAGAAACAACAAAAATGATGTAAATTTTCAGATGAGTTGATTTTCTGGCCCTGTGATTCCTCTGCCTTTCTACTCTCTTGAGCAGAGTCCTACACCATGAATTCATCAACCAGTAAAATGAGAGGGAGATGTTTTCACAGAATCCCAGAATCACTGGGGTTGGAAAAGTCCTCCCAGTCCATGGAGTCCAACCTGTGACTGATCCCACCCTGTCCCCCAGCCCAGAGCACTGAGTGCCATGGCCAGTCCTTCCTTGGGCACCTCCAGGGGTGGGGACTCTACCACCTCCCTGGAAGCCCATTTCAATCTCTGACATCCCTTCCCATGAAGAAATTCTCCCTGAGATTCTTTCCTTCAATGATAGGACTGCCCTGGCTCTGCCTTGTCATGTCAGAAATATCTCCTGATCCACGTGAACTCGCCACCTTTTTTCTGCACTGTTTGGGATCTGACAAGGACCTGAGTGAACAAAGTGTTTTAATTCGGGTACAACAGTGGCCAGAAGTGGGAAATGAAGGTATTAGGAGGTGGCACGTGCAGCCCTGGCCTGCACACAGTCTCTTTTGTGCTGCTGTAATTATGTTGGCTGGGGCTGTGACATTTTACCCACAGTTCCAGCAGCGTATCCTGCAGTGTGGGCAGCACAAGGGTGCCTTATACCACCTAAGCTCGTTCCCTGTTCTTTACAGGAATAATCCCTGTGAATACAAGTGGTTTTATATTAGAAGAGCTTCACCCACATCAGGGAAATTACGCAGCTCTAGCCATCCAAAGAAAAATAAACCTTTACATAGAAAATCCTTAAAGAGGCAGGGAGTGATAACCAAAAACCTCCCTGACTGCCCAGGCTGACCCAGGCAGGTGGAGCTTAAAGACACTGGAGAAAGGGGTTCCCTAAAAAAAAAAATCTAGAAATTGCCTGTGGTTTTGGCATCTCAAAACAGTCAAAGCTGCCCCTTTTATGTCCAGGACAATGTTAAAGGATAAATCAAGGCCCAGACTTGATACCTCAGGATTACTACAATAGTTTCTGACTGTGCTGTCGGGTTTAAATCCACCAATGGTCCAAAAGAAGAATTATGAAAGCTTAAAAATAACTGGTGTGGATAGAAGCACATCATTCCACTCCATCTTCCCAGTAGTTCCTCATGGCAAGAGCTCTCTGCAGGAGCACTGTGGCTTTGCAGAGCATGCTTTCCATCACTGACCTGTCCCACCACAGGTGTCACCCACCAGCAGTGACCATTTCCAGCCCCTCCCACGTGTGACAATAAAGCCACGTGTGACAATAAAGCCACGTGTGACAGCCGTGGGTTTACAGGGATTTCAGGAGAGAAATGTTGGCTTGTTGTGCTCCTGAGGGAGCTTCAAACACCCACCCTGCCTCTGCTCAAACTAGAAGTCCGTGATATCAGGCCACAGCTGGGAAGTGGGGAGTATTTTGGGGTGTTTCTGTTCTTTTACCCATCAGAATAATTTCCCCTTAATCGGCTCTTTCCCACTTGGTCTTTGAAAATGGAGTTGCTCTCCCGTGGGGGCTGAAGCTGCCGCTTCTAAAAGGTTTGTTTTCTTCCAGTTTTGTGCTTTGACCAGCTTTAACAGGCTTTTCTTTCCCCTTTTAACATCTGTGTGCTTTCTGAACGTAATCTCCACAAGGTTTCATTCTGGCTCTTCCCACAGCTCTCCCCATCCCTGCCCCAGCTGGCTCCTTCCCTGTCCCAACTTTCGCGCAATTTGAGCCCAGTGGGTGCGATATCCCGATGCCTCCGGAGCCTCTGTGGTCTGGAAGGGATCCCTGGATCCCTCTGACAGGTGATCCATCTCTTTTCATGTTGAGTGCCTCTCTTCTCCCTTGTCTAGAGCTCTTAACTTGCATTTTTTCCCCTGCTGTTGAGCATGACTAGTGTTTCATCCCTGGAAAGCTTCTCAGGATGTTGAGCCAAGGTTTTTTTTAAGTGTGTGTGTGTGTGTGTACATGTGTGTGAGCCCCAGAACAGGTTTACATCTATCACTTCCAAAGGCAGTAAAAAGATCCTTGTCAGAGGAGCTGATTTATTGCACCATTTAATGAGGTTCTTGTCAGAACCTGGTTTACTGGTGTAAATGCAAATGTCAGGTCGGAATAAATCACAGGGCTGAGGGACAGAGGAAGAAATATTCCCCTTCTCCCCAAGAGATAAACCAGCTCCTTGGGTAAAGTGGTCTCCTCCTTGATCTGCCAGGGGAGATAAGCTGATATCCAGCACTGCTAAGTGCCCTCTCAGCATTAATTGCCGATTAACAGGAGGGGCAGGGCCCCAGCTGTGCAGATGTGAGAGCCTCATCCCCCCAGGATGTGACAACTTCCACTCCCAGGACACTCACCCTGCTGTGAACTCCCTGTCCTCCCACGGAGCCAATATCCCTGGGGTTCTCCTGCCTTTCCTGCAGCCTCTGAGCCGGGGGTGTGAGCACGTGTGGGGCTGCAGGCAGGCACAAGCCCTGAGACAGAGCACAGAATTCTATAATCCCAGAGTGGTTTGGGTTGGAAGGGACATAGAGCTCATCTCATTCCACCTCCCTGCCATGGGCAGGGACACCTTCCACCAGCCCAGGGTGCTCAGATCCTCTTTGCCAGGACTGCTGGGCTCAGGGAGTGGGAAAAGTCCTCTCTGCAGCAGCTCAGTCCTGGTACCTGGTGTCAGCTGGGGACATTCCCAGCAGGGCCAGGCTGTGGCTCAGGGCTTTCCCCTGCTCCCAGGATGGAGCCTGGCACAGGGAAGGAGTGGGGGCTGCCTGGGGACACAGTCAGGGGCCAGGAGTGGTTCAGAGAATCTCCTGAGTTGGAAGGAACCCACAGGGACCACCAAGTCAAACCCCTGGCCCTGCACAGGACACCCCAAGGAGGTGCAGCTGTGAGTGTCAGAAGTGTGTCCCGTTGTGCTTCCTTGGATTTTGCTCAGCTGGAATCAGCTTTCCCACTCCCTCCGTACTTTATTCCCCAGAACTAACCCCTCACCTGCCTGGCCAGTGGAAAAAACACCAAATCCCAGCAGTTGTTCCTCTTCCATCCCCTCCCTTCCGAAAGGGAGGTGCACACCAGCCTCAAATCCCTGCTCCAGGGCTGCCCCCCAGGAGGACCCTGCAGGATTGGAGCTGCTGGAAGGCTCTTTGCCCAGAGGGGCTCAGCCCAGGCTGGTGTCCCCGTGCCCACCTTCCTGGGGCTGGCTGGCTCTCTGTCCCTCTCTCCCAAAGCTCAGGCTGCCCTGTCTGTGCCATTCCATCCCTGCCTGCATCCCCTGCCACGTTCCTACTTGCTTTTCCCTTCCAGGAGAGGGTCAGGGGAGGCCTCTCCGCTTTTCCATCCTAAAACATGGAGGTTTTTTTCCAAAACCGGTAGCACGGGCAGCGAGTAAAACCCTCTAAAGATGCTGCTGGATGTGAAAGGCGGCTCCGTTTTGTCCCGAGTCATGAAAGCCCCTGAAGGGATCCAAACCGGAAAGGACAGGCACCTAATGGGGAAAACAAGGAAGGGGGAATAAAGCTGGCACGAGGGCCCCGAATCTTTCCATGACTGATTCGAGCGTTCCAAGGCACTGGCACGGAAAAGCAACACCCGCGGCAGCACAATAGCCATAAATAAAGCCCGGGGAGAGCCCGGGCTGTGCCGGGGTCCAGCGCCGGGATCGGGCATCCTGGCACAGCCTCTGTAGCAACCAGCACGACAGTCGGGCTGGGACTGGGAACAGAGCAGGAGTTAATTAAGCCTGCGGCTTTTATTCGGCCGGGACGATTCAGCCCGCTCTGAATGAGCCCCAGCGCCGGGACCTGGTGGGAATGTCTCTCCCGACCCAGGAGAATCCAGGCTCCTGGGCTCGTTATTTGCATGACAATGTTGCCCAGGATGCCCTCGGCTGATGTAATGCCAGGGGCGAGCAGGGGAGAGGGAAGCTTTTCCAGGCGGGACCCGGGAGCGTTTGCCGCTGACTGGGGCCGTGTCAGCGCATGAAATGTCCTTTCTCTCCCTCTCTTCCCCCCTTTATGGGATGTTTGCTAATTGAAGCAGTTCTGGAAAACAATAAATGTTGGAGCCCCCTCCCCCATCTGCTCTTTTAAATCCACGTTATTCTGACTTGCTGGCAAAGCAGGAGCCTCTTCTGCTCTTTAGAAAGCGGCCTCTGATTATTTGCATTTCCATGTGGGATCAAGGGAGAAGGGGAGCCCAGTTTTTGGGATGGGCAGGTGGGAGGAGAGGGCACCTTCACTTCCTGTGTCTCCTGTAACAGATGCTTTTGCCTGTGTCTCCTGTAACAGATGCTTTTGACAGCCAAGGTATTTGTGTGGGGAACCAAAACCTCTCCCTTTCCAATTTCTCCCCGTTCCCCAACTGGAAGCGTTTGCTCAGGGATTGTTCTGCCTCAGTGCTCTCTTCTCCAGCGATGGACATCCAGGTTTTTTTGGTTTGGGTAAATCTGAGTGTCTGGTGACTTCTATATGACCAAAGCAAGGATTTCTCTTGCCTTGCATGTAAATAATACCAAAAAGATGCTCTTTTAGTGGGGGGTTGCACATATTGCCCCTGCACATGCTGTTCCAAGCACTTTTGGTCCTGGGAAGCTGCAAGGATGACCTGTGCAGGGATGGGGCACTGCTGGTTCGTGCTGGCATCAATGTGGAACTGGAGTTCCAGAGCTCTGTGTGTTGAATGATTTATTTGGGGTACAAGCACTCAAAAGCACCTCTCCATGATTTTTCCCCCCTGGATAAGCCACGTGTGGTAGCAGAGCAACAAGTTTCAATCAGCTTCTTGCTGACAGTGCTGCCTCTGCCGGATCCCCCACCCCACCCTGCCTGTCCTGGCTGATTGGGGTGGTTCCAGGACAGGAGTGGCCGTGCCTGTGCTGGCCTGGTCCTTGTAGCTTCTGGACACTAGGGGCCTCTGCACACTCTGCTATGATTAATGTCTGTGGGGACAGCCCTGTGTGGTCACAAAACACAGCAAAACAGCACAACTGGTGCCTTTCCAGCGAGATTTGGGATGGTTTTATTCTCCTCTTTCCTAAAGTTGTCCATGACAGTCAGTGCTGTCTCTAAGCAGGTACCTGGTGAGCAGCAGGTTACAGGAGAACAGGGGCTGGGGGAAGGTGGATCAGCAAAGATCAGGATCAATCTCCCTCTTGCATTACAAACACCCACAGGCTTTGTCCAGGGGGTTGCAATTTCTTTGGACACAAATCAGAAATGTGCTTTAAGAGAAAGTTATGAAACATGAAAATGAGCATTTTATACCTAAAATGCTACAGCAAAACAATCAAACCCGCCTGGCCCACCCAGTGCTGTTTCTGTCCTGGATCTCCCCAAGCCCACACTTCAGGAAGGACTCCCAGGACAGTCCTGCCCCGAGCAGGCTGGGGGGGATCCTCACCACTGCCCTTCCTTTCCATCCCAGCATTTCTCCTGGTCACTTTGGGCTGAATTCCCTCATGGGCAGGGAAAGATTTCCCTCCCTTGAACCTCCAGCTGGAGTATTTTCTAGGAAGCCCTTCAAGCTGCCTCCTGGCTGGGCTGGGGGATCTGCTCCCAGGGGCACTTTGCTGCCCCAGCATTGTCCGCTCTGGGTGTTCTCCTGGATTTTCCTCATCTCCCTTCCCACACTGGAGCAGGCTGGCTTGGATGCACACTCTGCTTGCTCACAGTGTTTCTCCCAGGGCTGAGGGAGCAATCTGCCTGTTCCCCCTGATCACTCCAACCTGCCTGGCAAAGGTTCCTGTGTTACCCAACCTGGAAGAGGCAACGTGTTTTCCAAAGTGCCTCCCTGCTGCCATCCCAAACTCGGATAGGACCTTCCTGGGTAGTTTTGGTGAGCAGCAGTTCAAGTCTCAGATGGATCTTTGTTTCCAGTCACTGTGCTGTCCCAGAACAATCTGTTCCTGATGTGCTGGTGACAAAGGCTGGGATGATGTGGAAGCCTCGAGGGCCTCAGGTTGATGTGGATAAATGTGACACAGTAGTGATGACCCAGAAAATATTGTCATAGGATGGGTTGGGTTGGAAGGGACCTTAAAGATCATCTTGTTCCAACCCCCTGCCATGGGCAGGGAACCTTCACAGTTTCCCAACCTTCCCAACCAGGAGCAGCTACACTGAGCTGTGCTGAGCAGCTGAGTCTGAGGAGACCCAGCCTGGGAAACTGAGGCACTGATGAAAGGTGAGAACTAAAGGGTGTCAGGGTGTCTAAAGATTCACCTGAAGAGCATCCCTTGGAGCTGGTGAGCACCAGGGAGGGGGTAAAGCCCGGGTGAGAGGTGAAAGGCAGCACAAAGCCCTCCTGTGCCAGCCCTGCTGGAACCACATTGCTGATAATCACTGCAATTAGTGCCCAACCTGCTCCTGCTGAAGGGCTGCTTCCAGCTGTTCCAGCACATCCTGGGGAGCAGTTTGGCTCCTGCCACCCCAGGGAGGATGAAGTGCAGCACCAAAGCCCCTGAGCTGCTCCTAAAGACACTGCCCTGCTCCTTTAAGCAGTAGCCAGAAGCTTTCTAAATATTATCATCTTACCGAAAGAAGAGGGGGAGGGAAAAAAAAAAAAAGAAAGTGTTTTGGCATGAGAACAATTTCTCCATTACCTCAATTAGTTCAAATGATCTGGAAAGGTTCTCTCTGGAGAAATCAAGCTCAGTCTCAGCCAGGGAAGGGGCTGGTGGCTGGTGGGTTGCTGGAGGTGTTGATATGAGCATTAGTCAGCACTGGAGATTGCAGTGAAGTCAGGCAGTATTGCTGTCACTGCTGTCTGGCTGCAGCCATAAATTAATTAATTATATCACTGCAGTAATTGAAGGCCTTATTCTCTCTAAGGATCCTGACTCTGGCACCTCCCTGCCTGTTGCCGAGCCTGTCCATCAATTCAGTGAGGTCTGGCTTGTGCTGAGATCATTATTTCCTGAAATACTGTGAAATCTCTTCATAAAAATGAAAGTTTCTTTCTTTTTTTTAACCCATCTTCACCCTCTTCTCAGGGGAGGGAGTTGCAGCAAGTCAGGAAAGATGCAGGAGAGCAAGGTGGGGTTTTCTAATTCCAGCGTTTTGGGGTTGTCCCTTTGCAAACTGGGATTGAAAGTCCGCTCAGAGTCCCCAGAATGGTAACAAGGTCCTGTGAGGAGACAGATTAGCTCCTGTCAGTGCTCCAAATCATCTCTGCTCCTGCAGTGGGGTTGAAAGAAGCCCAAACACAGTGATGGGCTAATGTTGGGATGACCCACCAGGCTGAGCAAATCCAGGGACTGGCTCCTGCCTGGCTGTAAATCGGTGTCCCCGTGCTGGTGGAGCAGGGCCAAATTCCACCAGCTGAGGGTCTGGATTGCATATTCTACCTATAAAAATGGTGTTTAGGATATCTTGGCAAAAGCAGGTATTTTTGCAACCCACTCCTAAGTGGGCAGTGCTGTGGAGGGATGAAATCCAGTCACACTGGTGAAAAAAACACCAATCAGGCTAAAAAAAGTTACACCAGGAGCCTGTGGAGCCTTGTTCTTTTTTTTTGTAAGACTATCTTGTTCCAAGGAACCTGCTAAAAGCTGTTGGACACACAGGGATTCATGTTCCTGCTGAAGAAGAGGGAGGAGCACCCTCATTCCCAGCACTTGTTATTGATCCTGAGCTTCCCAGCATGGGATGTTATCATTGGAAGTCCCCGCTCCGAAGGTAAGCAAGAGTGGAAAAATTTTTGGCTTTCCCCGTGAAAATAAGACTTATTTCTGGTCTTCATGATTATTCATAATGGCCCTAAAATCTGAATTCCAGGTCCAAGGCTCACAGAGGTGCAGACTGCTGAGGACCATGGAATCCTGGAATGGTTTGGGTTGGAAGGGACCTTAAAGCTCATCCAGTTCCACCTCCTGCCAGGGGCAGGGACACCTTCCACCAGCCCGGGGTGTGTGAGATTGAAGGGTTCATTTCTCTGCTGTGAAAAACATCACCTGCAGTTGTTTTCTCCTCCAAGTAGGTATTTTTGAACTTGTCTCTCTAAATGTGTAACGTGACCCTGGGTTGATGTTCCCAGTGAAGGCAGCTGGTCATTTTTGAGCTTAAAACCAAAAATAGGGCAAGCCACCCTTGGAAATCACTGGTCATGTGTGGAGGAATGTGCCACAAGCACAGGGATGTTCAAGGGAGCCTCATTTGGGGGTGCTGGGGACAGAGCTGAGCACATTTGGGGCTGGAAGTGAAACTTTTCATCATGTCTGGTGGACAAATACAAACATTTGCTGGATCCTCTCAAGGCAAAGCTCCACTTGGCCATGGCTGAGCTCACGCGGGAGAAGATCCCTGTCCCTTTCCTTCCCCACTCCCCATTTTGGAGGCAGTTGTGACATAATTCCAGAAAATAAACCTTCCAGGGGTTCAACACTCTAGGAAACCTCAGGAGCTATGGAATGTTTTTTGTGCACCTACAAACCTCCCAGCTAGGGCTGCAAAGGAGGAAAATGATATTTTTTTGGACATTTTGGACAATGCCCAAGGTGTAATGTGCTTCTGCCACCACAGCAAGAAACAATTTTAGCATTTGATGATTTAGGAGGCAAAGGAAGGGAAGGCACAGGGGTTTGTACCAGAACTGCAGGAAATTGTAACCAGCCATTCCTGTAAGATTTCCTGCAGAAAGCAGAGGAGATGTTTGGGGTTTTTTTTCCATAGGATTCAGCAAAACCTCACCAAACACTTCAAGATATCAACTGTTTTATTGACCTGCAGAGAAAGGAGAGGGAGGAGCAAGACAGGTTTCACAGGGTGATTTGGAAGCTGTTTTAGGAATGATGTGGATGTGGGAGCTGGTCCCTCCAGGCCTTAAACGGGGACTTTGGGAACCCTCCCAGCCCCTTCCTGCACTTCCAGCATCACTCCCCTGGCTGTGCTTTGGGGACAGAGGGGTTTGGGACCCCCCTGGACCCTGTCAGGCATCGTGGCTCCAGCGTGGATGGATCTGTGCTGGGGGGATCAGTGGCTTCATTAGTGTTATTAATCAACCCTGGGTAATTGGTTCAGGCTTCCTGGCTGTGCCCAGCCTGTGGTTTGGGGCACAGGGAGGAAGGAGAGGGAGCATCCCACTGACACCAGCCTTTTGAAGTCCCTCTCCCTGGGATCCCTCTTCCTCTGCCTGGCTGTGGCCTGAGGACTTTCCCCCAGCTGTTTTTCAGCTCGTTTGAAGTGCTGGCTGAAGCAGGAGGGAGCAGGGATGACTCCAGGGCATGAGGCACATTCCTGCAGGTTTCCAGGCCTTTCAATGAAAAGCCTCAATTAAGCAATAATCAGCCAAGCATGGCAAACCCAGGAGCAATAACTGCTGCTTCTGGCTCTGGGGCCAAAGGCTAAAATCCATGCAAGGAGCTAAATTAGTTGTCTAATTGGTATTTCTGTCCATCCTTGCCCTGCTCTGGGTCCTCACAAGAATTAGATCAGTGACAAATTCCCAGTTCTCTCCCCCCACCACCACCTTTCCTTAACATCCCTGCCTAATTAGTGCTGGGAAGGAGGACCAAGGTCTGACCCTGGCTGTGAGACTGGAGTCCAGGCTTGAGGTGTCTCCTCATCCCAGCTGCTGCATTCCCAAGGGTTTGACCAAATTGCACTGATTTACACAGGGGAAAAGTTGTTCTCTTCCCATCCTGCTGCAGGTGGGACACACTGAGGGCAGCCCCCCACAAATCCCCCCAGCACATGGAAAGGGAGGGTGGTCTGAGGGGCTGGGGAAGGTTGCTCTGGAAGGTGCCTCATGGCAGAGTCTGTGGGACCAGGAGGAAAGGGAGAGCCAGGAATGCCACAGGAGAAATCCCTGGATGTGGAGCAAACACCTGCTCAACACGTGGGAAAGCTTTCCATGAGCTCTGTGCTCCCAGTTGTCCTCAGCCCACCTCTCCCTGCTCCACAGGAACCAAGGAGCTGCTTTCCTTGGGGGTACTTCCCACCTCCAAACAAACTCCAGGGAATTCTGCACAGGTGGGAGAGCAGATGGAGCAGGTAAATCCTGGCTGGAAGCAGAGATGTCTCATTCCAGACTCAGAGACCTTCTGTGGGTGTGTCTCTGTCTCTCACAAGCCAAAGGAGATGTTTCCCTGCCCTTGGGGCAGTGACCGGGATGAGAGGATGCAGGGAGCACAAAAATCCTGACCTGTAGGATGGGGGGTGATCCCGAAGTAAAATCAATGATAACTAAACCATTCCTGGTTTTTTTCTCGTCCTGGATGTTGCTGGTAGGAGGTTGCAGCCCACGAGCTGTGCTGAGGTGGGGAATGGTCCTGCTGCCAACACAGACCTCCCTTGGGAGATCCCTTCCAGGGTAGTCAGAGCATCCTTTATTTTTTCTGGTTGAAGCTGCATCAGGAGAAATTAAACCCAGGCAGAGTTTTTAAAACTTCTTTTGGCATCCTCAGTTTTCAGGAAGAGTGAATTCCGTATCTCTGTAAGCTGATCAGGAATAAGGTCTTTATCCTTGTTTTCTGGTTTTACTTTAAAAAATGAATTTTAGTATTTCTTTGGGGTTTTTGCTCAATATTTGTTGCCTAAAAGCTGGCAGGTCTGAAGAAACTGGAAGGAAGAAAATACAGGAAAGATGTAATAAAAGCATTATAGTGATCAAACCCCTAAGATTTCACTTAAATTTAACTAATGGCTCGGATTGGAAACAGTAATTCCCTACTTGCCAGGCAAGAATACATAGCATGTGCTTGCACTCTAAAATCCTTTACAATTCTATGTTTAAACGTTAAAATTCTATATTTAAACATATGGAAGCAGAAGGAAATCTAAACCAGGCAAAGGCAGAGCTGCAGGGAGCAGTGGAAGCACAATGCCTTTTCTTTAGGGACTTTAATAATTCTGGGAATGAACTCCCAGCCAAACCCTGGGATGGGGGACTTGTTCACACTTTGTGCTTTGGCCACTGGGGAAACGTTCCCAGTTCCAGGTGGATCTGGGAGCTCGGCACAAGGAGCAGGGCAGGAAGGGCATCGTGTCCTGTTGGACCACGTCCTCCCCATGGATCTGGGTTAATTCCATTGCAAACATCATCCCCTGGGTTTGGGGATCTGTCCCCATGGCTGACAGAGGGGGGGAGCACAAACCCCACCTGTCCCTGCAGGTGTTGGCTTTGAGCACGCCCTGAGTGGTGGATCTGAAACATCCTGTGGGGCTGATGGCAGTGACAGCCACAAAATCAGCAGTGCAATACACATTTAATGAAATGTAAATTGAATTAATAATATAAATTATAACAGGGCAGAGGAGATGGAGCAGCCCTGAGGTTCCAGAGAGGTGGATTGTGTGGGATTGTCCCCGACAGCAGCAGCATCTCTCCAGCTGAGCTCATCCCAAGCTGTTCCCTCACCCTCTGGAATCAGCTGCTTTGCTGGAAGTCCTTCTCCAGGTGAGGTCCCTTCCCACATGCCCAGCTGGCTCCCCCTGGTCCCCTCTCCCCATGCAGGGATGGAGCAGCAGCATCCCCAGCTTCTGAAGGGGGGCTTTCTTAGTATTATTATTTTGTGGTCAAAAGGTTGCACACACGATTTGATTTTTTTTTTTTTCCTGATGCAGAGGCTTAGAAAGAGTGGAAAGCAAAATATTTTGATAATTATTCAGGCCAGCGGGTTACATAAAAGGTTCCATAGCCCTCTGCATCAAACCTTAACAGTTCAAACCACAAATTCTGTTTTTGCAGCCATAAAACATTCAGGGGGAAAAAAAAGAGAAAAAAAGGGGAAAAAAAAAAGGAAGAAAATATTAAAAAAGTAAAATAAAATAATGAAATCCATTTTCCATTCGCTTGAAACTTATAAAATTTTATGTGGTGAAAAATGACAGTTTACTCCCAGAAGGAAAGTGCCCAGAGAGGTTGGTTTCATTGGCATGGTGGGATCAGGGAACAGGCCTGGACTTGTGTCTTTAGTGAGCAGAGGCTGGGAGATGTCACAGAGCAGCAGGACAAAGCTGCAGCAGCCTGGGAAGGAGCTGGAGGGGGCAATGGAAGTGCTGATGTCCCAGGGCTCATGTGGTGCTCTCAGTTTGGATAGGATTATCCAGGGATCTGAAAGCAAGGGATGAAATCCTGTTGGAAGTTCAGGACTTGCAGCTCCTTCAGCCCCTCTGAGCCCCCTGGCTGTGATTTGGCACCTCCCAGGCTGGGGATGCTCAGGGAGATGAGCCCTGGGAACAAGGGCAGTGCCATCAGCATCCAGGTCTTGCTGCTCCAGGCAGGAGCAGCAGCAGCCCTTGGGAAGAGCATCCCTGGCTCCCGGGGCTGCCTCTGGCTCCCATCACTGCCCGGGTTCGTTGTCCTCTCCCAGCACAAACCTCGGGGCACTTACTGAGCTTTCTTGGGTGAAGAATAAGCCGAATCAGCCCCAAAACCTCAGCTCAGGGTGAGACACTGCAGTGTGGGTGGAAAGCACTGGCACAGGAGCCTGGGAGCTCTAGGAATTCAGTGGGAATTCCTGGTTGCACGGAGTCAGACCCGTGTGGTCTGGGAGCGAAGCTGCCAAAGCGGAGAGCGGAGCTCGCGCTGCCCCCACAGCTCCACACTCGGAGCAGCAGAAGCTCCAGGAGCTGATGGGCTCCTTCCCCTGTGCCACAGCTACAGCTGGAATTGCTGGGTGCAATGGCTGGATGGCATTCCTGGGCAGTGTTCCAGGACAGCGTTCCCATGTGGCACAGCAGGGCTCCAAATGCCCCGAGAGGAGCAGCCAGGTCGCTGTTCCAGTGCCCACACGACGCTCCCGGTGTCCAGCCCCGTCTTTGGGATGTGCCCCCATTCCAGAGGTGAGGCACACCTCCCACAGCACCTTCCCCAAAGAGCAGCTGCCTCAAGGCTCTGCCCTGAGCTATTCCCAATTCCCGGGTTGTTTTCCAGCTCCGTAGGAAGGTGCAGGGACCAATATGGGAAAGTTCAGCTGAGCGATGTTGAAACCTCCAACAAAGCCAAGGCTCTTCCTAAAAGACCCAACACTGCAAACGCTCTGAAATTCCCAGGAACAGCAGGTGCAGTGGATGGAACAGGGGCAGGGTCAGGCTGCCACGGGGATGCTCTTCCCCCTCACACACCATTAAGTCCCAGGCATAGATAAGACACCATGAAAATCCTGAGCAAAGTGTGAAAGGAGTTGAATTCCCTGCCAAAATGTGTATTTTCAGTTTTTTGGTTATTAAATGAAGGTGGCTTTACCCATCCCTGGAAATGTCCAAGGCCAGGTTGGATGGAGCTTGGAGCAACCTGGGCTAGTGGAAGATGTCCCTGCCCAGGGCAGGGGATGGAAAAGATGAGCTTTAAGGTCCCTCCCAACCCAATCCATTCCATAATCCTAGAGAAATACACACAAAATGTCACAATTATGTAACTACTTTTGCTTTCTAAGTAAAAGATGTCCTCAGAATTATTGAGAAGAAGATGCACTTTCTTTATGGGTTTTCTGCCCTGGAACATTAAAAAGTCATCTCATCTCCTGCAAATACAGGATGAAGAAAAATGTTAAAAATTTCCCAATAGTCAGCCACAAAAACACAGACTATTACCAGCTAAAAAACAACATTATTCCCCCTGCGTGTTAGAATTTGACACTTCTGGGTACTGGCAACATTTTTCAAAAGAAAATTAAAAAATAGCTGTGTCTGAGTGAAAAAAAAAAAAGAGCCCTTTGCTTTTCCTTTTCCATTTGCAAAGGGAAAAAACAAAAAACTCATTTTATATCCTTTTTTTTTACATGGGAAATGTTAAAAAGTCATCTAATCTCCCGAAACTAGCACTAATTAATGAGCAAACACGAGAGCTGGGAAGAGAAATAAAACCGTAGCCTGGACTTTCTGTAGCTCAATTCAAAGTCGTGACACGTTTTAAGGCCATAAATGCATTTTCTTGGTTCTGGGGAGTTCGTAATTAGCGACTCGAGAGGAAATTCGTGCAGCAGTGGAACACGGGCTGCCTTTTTTTTTTTTAAATACTTGAGCATTAGTGGTTTTCTCGGGGCTGGGGCTGGGTTGAAGTGCAGCTGGAGCCCCCAGCCCACCGTGTGCAGCCACCCCACAATCTGCCTCTGTGGTCTGCCCGAAATACCCACTCCCTCCTCCACCAAAGCTTCTCACCCTTCTCTCTCTCTCTCTTTTTTTTTTTTTTTTTTAAATAATTTTTTTATGGAGATTTTGCAGCCCAGTGATCCTCCAGCCTTCCTGAATGCCAACGTTGTACCTGGGAGATTAACTCTTGGCAGGACAACGCGCTCCCCGAGACAAGCGGCCCTCAGTGAAGGGCAGGCTGGGCTCTTCTCGTGGCCACACACCAGAAACCTGCCCGAGACTGGCACCCCGAGGGCCATCACCTGGCTTTATATTTATCCCTGCTCTGCATTTAGTCACCTGTGTGGCCTGGGGTGTGTGCTGAGCTTTGTGACAGCCTGGTCCTCCCGCCCCTCCTGCTCCCATCGGTGGAGCAGCAGATTGTTCAGCCCTGCGAGGTGTTCCAGGCACCCTTGTACCAGGAAAGGCTCTGCAAACAGGGGCCAATGTCCTCAAAGAGCCTCTGCAGCTCGTGGGGAAGTCACAGGAGCCACCTGGTGCCTCCCAACCCTGCAAACAGGCAGGTTTTGCACCAGCTGGGGCTCTGAGCATCGTCCCCCAGGATATTCCCTGCTTATAAAGCAAGGAATTGCACTCAGGTCGTTGTCTGCCGGGATGGGAAGGAGTGTCCCAGCTGGGTAAAGGCAGGAGAAGTTGTTCCCAGGAATGTCCAGGGAAAGCTGGGAGGCAGAAGGAGGCTGGGAGAGCGTCCGTGCCATGGACTGAACTGACCGGCTGTGGTTGAGGAGGCTCAGCTGAAGGAGTTATTATTTTCCTGTCTGGTAATAAATAGAATAATGGACAAAAAGCCTAATTCCTGCAAGGAGTCTGAGTAAGTGACCTGGTGCCATGGTTCACTGCAGGATTTGTGGTCTGGGACCTTCTTCCAAGCTGTGAATCAACTCACCAAACAGACCCTGGGCCACTGGTGTGGCTCTGAGGACTCCTGGGTGTCCCTGGTTTCTCTCTGGCACAAAACACCCTTTTCTCTCCCGGGTGCCCATGAGGTGCTCGTTCCATCGGGGTGGTCGTCCGTGGGTGACAACACCCACAGCAGGCAGGAGCTTATCTCCACCACCAGCTCATCCCTCTGAATTTTGTTGTCATCTGATAAAGCCTCTTTGGCCTCTGCTTGTTCTAAAGCCTTGGAAAAACCTCTTGGGCAGCGAGGGAGCCCCTGACAAGGAGCCCTCCCAGCCTGGGGCTGTCAGCCCTGAATTGTGGCAGCACCATTAACACAATCCAGGGGTCCTTGTCTCCATTCCCAGGCAGGAGCAGCTGGGCAGGAGCTCTCCCCACAGACAGGCTGCAAGGCAAAGGAACTGCCTAAGGATGGGACTTTTTAACCAAAAAAACATTCATTCTTTACCACAGCACCAAAGGAAAAAAGCAGTTCTGGATCAGTTCCTTCTTCAGTCTTGGCACGATTGGAATTCCTCTAGATGTGATATAATATGACTTAACAACATACACTGACATGATAGAATTAATTGTATAATATTATAATTGATATAATTATATTATATATTTGTTGCCCAGAGAGGCTGTGGAGTTCCCATCCCTGGAAGTGTCCAAGGCCAGGTTGGATGGGGCTTGGAGCAACCTGGGCTAGTGGAAGGTGTCCCTGCCCATGGCAGGGGGTGGCACTGGATGGGCTTTAAGGTCCCTTCCAACCCAAACCAGTCCATGATTCTATTATAATATAAAAATATAATTATAAAATTTTTCATTAGGGCTTACAAGGGCTTTAAAATCATCTGCTTCGTTGTTGATGAGAAAATTGAATTATTTTAATCCGTGTATTATTTTTAATCTATTATTTTAAGGTTTTGACAAGCAGCTAAACCACCATGCTAATCCCTAATCCTGGGATAATCACCACCAATTTGATCTCAGAGACTTACAGGAGGAAACAGGAATAAAGCAGAGTCTGCACATCAGAGGGTGATGACAATGATGAGTATTATTATTGTTGTTATTATCGTTATTATTTTTATTATTTTTAATATAGTAGTAGTTGTTATTGTTATTATTGTTATTATTATTATTTTTAATATAGTAGTTGTCATTATTGTTATTATTATTGTTGTTGTTGTTATTATTGTTATTATTATTATTATTTAAAGTGCCCCTCAGGCACATCTCACAAAATCCTCTTCCCCCATCTGCTCTGCACAGAAAGTGTCAGGAAAGAGGCAAAGCCAATCACCCAAAGCAGAACAATGTCCAGGGCGATTTTAATAAAATAAAAATAATCCTTCCTTTAAAAAATCCCCTCGTTTGCCACACATTTTAAAGCACAGAAGGTATTGCATAACTCCAACCACCGGCAGAGCCTGGAATACTGTGTCCCTTTATTCTCCCAGCTAATAGTTATAATTAGAACCTTTCCTATAGTGCTCCTATATCTACATGTAATTCTCCAAAAATCCCTCTTGTCCTGCCCAATAAACTGATTCATTGTTACCCAGGCTGCAGTCAAACAATTCAAGTGAGAAGTGCAGACGGTGGCTTGTGAAGAAGGTTTGTGGGGGGTTTTTTTGGTTTGTTTTTTTTTTTTTCAAGGCAGAAAAATTCCCCAACGTGAAATGTTCTCTCTTAGCATCGATTTTGTCGTTGCAGTGTCGCTGTTCACACTGGGGGAAATTGTCATGTGAGGGGGGAAAGAAAGCAGAGAAATGGCTCAGTCTGGCCTGATCTGGGGGGAAAGAAAGAGTTCTGCCCAATTAGCAGGAAAAGATAGAGTTTGGGTCAAATCCAGACAAATGCAGGAGGTTTGAATTGTTAAATAAGTGAAGGAGGCAGAGTCTGTCACCATGACAAAAGCAAAGCTCTTGCCTCACTGAGGTAAGACCAGGTTGGGTCCAGTTCTGCACTGTGCAATAACCTAAGGGAAAAAAAAACACATTTGGCTGTGATTTAGAGACAATTCTTCAAAATCCGTTGCTTTTTTTTTTTTCCTTTATTTTCCCCCCTCTTTTCCTTCCCCCGATCAAACCCCACCACACTCCTCACTCTGGATTTATGGGTCAGAAATCCAGGCTTGTCCTGATGGATTAAGCAGAGACAAGTTGTACAGAGTAAATTAAAAATGAAATAGTTACAGCTGTTGGAACGGACTCAGGGCCAGAGGAGGGAAAAGACTTTCTACCCTCCAGGGGCCTGGAAATAATCTGGGAATCACCAAGTGCATAAATAAAGGGGGCTTGAGTGTCCCGAAGGGCGGAGGGAGAATCCAACGCCTTTGGGTTTGTGTGGGGACGTCTCTGATGTCTCTCCCATTCCTTGAGTGCTCAAAGCCAGGCTGGACAGGGCTTGGAGCAGCCTGGTTGGGTGGGAGGTGTCTGTGCCCATGGAGGGGGCTGGAATGGCTGGGTTTGGTTTGGCTTTGCTGTGATTTTGTAATTTAAGGTAATTACTTGGCACTGTGTGGTAAAGGGGTTCCATCACCTTGCAAGGACATTGACAACACCAAGGGAAAGGGAAAGGGAGAGGGAGGGAAAGGGAAAAGGGAAAGGGAAAGGGGAGAAAAAAAAGAAAAGAAAAAATAAAAGAAGAAAATAAAATAAAATAAAATAAA
>NW_016690214.1:1010850-1043122 GCF_001604755.1 Lepidothrix coronata | reverse complement strand
AAAAGAAAAGAAAAGAAAAAGAAAAGAAAAAGAAGAAAAAAAGGAAAAAGGGGGACAACTTATCGGGGTCACTCAGCCAGGCAAATCTCTCTGCCCAGAGCAAGCCAAGATTAATTCCTGGCCAAAATTCCTGCCCCAGCACTCCCCAGCGGTTGATGAAGTGATTTTTCCTGACCTCACGATGCGAGTCATTGTCAGAGGAAGGGCTGCAGCGGGGCCTGGGAAGGCTCCAGCCTCTCCAGAGCCAACCCACCGCACACGCCGGCAGGGCCGGTACCTGCCCTCAGCTCCCCG
The DNA here is from genome assembly GCF_001604755.1 of Lepidothrix coronata. Lineage (NCBI taxonomy): Eukaryota > Metazoa > Chordata > Aves > Passeriformes > Pipridae > Lepidothrix > Lepidothrix coronata. The sequence goes on along the minus strand of NW_016690214.1, from coordinate 1,042,828 downwards.
CTGGAAAAACATGCAATTTTCCAAAGGTAAGGGAGGCTTGGGTTACTAGGAACACAAATCATTACGAGTAAAACTGCGGGCCCGTTTTATTGTATTTGTTTTATTTATAATTTTATTACTTATTCCACATTTTCCATATTTTCCATGTGTTTCACGTCATCCTCGTCCGTCCGGGCCCTTACGTGGAAACTTGGGCTCCTCTCCACGGCCCGAGGTGTTGAAGGCTTTACAAACAGCCTTGTTTCGGTGTTTGCTTGGCATGTTCCACCCCGAGAGTGTTTGCCTGGTGAAGTCTTGAGTGTTCTCTCACCTGGGAGCGGGACGAGGCGAGGAGGGAAGAAAAGCAACCCTCGAAGTGATAAGTTGTTGAAAATAAAAGCCATCAAATTGTTCAGCTGGAGTTTTTAACAAAGAACAGTTTGAGGCTCCTCCGGTCTGGGTTGTGGTTTTGATCATGTCAGGGGTTTAAGTTGTCAAAGATGGGGATTTTTCCAGGCACTGCAGTCAACGTGTTGCACGTGCACAGCCAGATTTCCCACCGACCCCAGACCAGAGTTTACTGAGTGCAGAGAAAATGCTCCCAGTGCTGCCAGGTTCCTTCCCTGCTCCACACTTCTGCAAGGTAATATCCTGCATCTGAATGCACAGCGAATTCAGCAGTTCCCCCCCTCCTGCATGCACAGACATCTCACACACAAGCGTTTTCCTCCTCGCTCACATCTGACCCCAATCTGTGAGCGAGTCGGGCTCAGCTTTTAGGGTTTGTGTCAGCAGGAACATTGGGTCAGCTTGCAAACAGCCTGGGAAAATCTGGTGCAGCATCTCTAATGCTCTTGACAGGGCCTGCCTGGGCTGAGCCTCGCCGGGGTAACAGTTGTCACTCAGCTCCTGAGCACACTGACACCAGCTCGGCTCCTCCCCGGCAGTCTTGCACCCTCCGTGACACCTTCCTCACTTCATTCTCATTCAGTGCAATCCCACCACCATGGACCTGAACAATCTCTCAGAGAGGATGCTCAATTCCTGCAAAAAAAAAAAAAAAAAACACACCACAAAACCTCAAGAAATTCACTCCTGGTTAAAAAATTAAAAAGCGACTTTTTAATCCCAGGAGCTCAGACAATGCAGCATTTGCTGGCAGGGGAGGGGCGAGGAGATTGGATTAAAACATCTGGCAGGGTAATTAGATTGGCTAAAAAGTTTACACTCCCAACTGCCCCCAGGTAATTGATGGGCCCACGGTGATGTGTCACCCCCAGTCACTGGGCCCTGCAGCCGCCCTCGCCTCGCTGTGCCCTGGGCTCACCCTCAGGCCTGACCTGCCACAGCCCCCCATTAAACCTGCAATTATGGGGTGACTCTTAATAGCGAGGTCTTGCCTGAGAGTGGGGAAAAAATGTTTCTGCGGCTCACATGCGACAATTAAAGATAATTTAAAATGTAAGTAATTGCACGGGGTTTCTGGAAACTACTGTAGGGGTCTTGTCCCAGGCAGCTGACAGGGGTGGAGGGGGGTATTTTGACAAGTTTTGTGCAGGTTTCCATTAAATGCCAACGAGCAGCTCTATTTTCTTTGGAGTCGTTGGTCAGGAAATGGAGATTGTGAAAGGTCAGGCCGGGAAGATTCGGGCAGGGATGGAGGTGTTATTCCAGTTCTGATCCATGGGGATCCAGTTCCAATATAAATCCTTCAGTCAGCTGATTGATTCTGGCTTTCTGCAGTCTCTGAGCAGGGGAAAGGTAAGGGCTGATCCACAGGGAAGAGCTTCTGTTGAGTTCCTTTCACTGCTGCAGAGAGGCCAGGCAAGGTGAGACTCAAAGAATCTCAGAATATCCTGAGCTGGAAGGGACCCACAAGAGTCATTGAGCCCAACTGTCCATCTGCTCTCTGGAATCATCAAGGAACCTGGGGAGTCTGAGTTGAGAGACCTGGAAACTCCCAAAACTGCACAACACACAAAAATTTCACTTTTATTTCCTTTTCCATCGCTGGATTTCTAAATGACATTCAAAAGTTAGAGCTTGTACTTCTGTGTTATAGCTGCATTCAGCTTGTGCTGCTGCATCATAAAATTAAATGTACTTATAAGCAGCTGCAGGATCGGGAGATCTGAGAGATTTACCCTTTGTATAACTTCAGAGAGGGCAAAATGCATACAGGAAATAAAAGCTGGGGCAGACTTGCCCTCTTTGTTGCTTTCAAGTGGCTGCCTTCCTGCCTGCAGTGGTTCAGATGCACTGGTAACACCATGGCAGCTCACCACAAAAACAACATTGTGAGGCTGCATAAAAACCAAAAATGAAATTAAATATCAAAAAAAAAAAAATTGAAAAAGAAAAAAAGTTAAACATGTCTCTGAAGTAAATTCAGTGAAACACAAACCTAAAGTGCACGACCACAAGAAGAATTGTATCAAAGCTTTAAATCATTTTCCTTCCTCTCTAAGATGAAATGATCCCAAATAGGAATATGCTTGAGACTTTGGTCATTATATTTATCCCAAAGCGGTGCTTTTAACGAGGGACTCCAAGAGAAAATACCCTTCAGCTGTAAAGGTTGCTGCAGATTTTGCTCTACCATGACTCCGCAGCCGGACGCTCACGGATGAGCCGGAATGACAGGAACTCCTTTGGGGGGTTGGTTTTCGGAACCCAGAATCGTTTGGTTTGGGTTTTGTTGTTTTTTTTGGTTTTTTTTTTCCCTGTATGAAAAGTCAGGGATGTGCTCAGACACAAGAGGACACATGTTGTGGTGACCCAGCCCGCGGGCCCAGGGGCCGAGTGGCACCGAGCGGAGCCGGGAGCGGCGGGAAACACTCCGGAGATTTCCTGGTGCCTCTCCAAGCTGCCAGAGGAGGTTTATATTAACATCACATGGCTGTCTCCAGCTGCATTTGTCAGCACAGCCCATTTGGAGACCCTGCCATGTTGGGCTGCACGAGGAGCAGGAAGGGGGGGGGAATAAAAAGAGCCACAAAAAAACCCCCCAAAAACCAAAAAACCACCAGACAATAAATATCCAGGTTTTATCACGGGAATCTTCATCGGCCACACTCTCAAAGCCAGGCTTCTCCACCCCTGCCCGTGCAAAACCTTTGTAGAACCCATGTGGGGCAGCTTTTTAAATGTTTTTTAACACATAGGAAAATAACACACCACAGAAAGCTGGCAGTGAGTTTGGCTCGAGGAGCCAAGTTGGGCATGGAAAAAAAAAAAAAGACAATAAAAGGTCATTTCTAGCCAAGTTTTAAGTGAGTATACAATATATACCTTTTTTTCCCCTGCTCCTTCCCTTAGTTCTTGGCCAACTTGGCTAGGAGCTTATGGAAAACACTGAAGTGGATTTATTATAATTGGGGTTTTTTTCTCTTTTTTTGACGAAGCAGAAGTTCTTATAAACAATAATTGTGGCAAAAGAGTAACACAGACACGGTTTCTAAGGATGCACCATCAAAAAGAAAACCCTCTTTTCCACACCATTCCCTAAACAAGGTGAGTTCATGAGCACCAGTGATCTAATAGTGCTGCTATTTATGATTTCTCCAATTCTTTATTATAAAGTCTGTCATACAGTGCAAAACTCCTGGTGCCAATCACATTTCCAAGCAGGTTAATTCAGCACTGTAAGTCAATTAGGATAATAAACCTGCTGGGGTGAGGGAAGATTTCTTGGAATGAACATTTTCACCCTGCTCCTGGTGGGAAGGGATCAAACAGGAGACGTTTGGGTGGCTCCGAAGGCGCTCTCCCGACTCCCCGGCTGGGTGGCAGCTCCTCTCCGAGATGGCTCCGCTCTGTTTGTTCCAACACGTTCCCGGAGCCTCCTTCCTTGCCCCCAGGGATTCCAGGTGGATGGCTGACTGGGAGCCAGCTCCTTGCTGACGTGGGTTGCCTGTTTAACACCCTGCTCTGTCTCACACCGACCTGCACCTCGGGTTTGATTTGACTTTTTTTGGAAAGGTGGAGTTTCCAAAATCAATTAAAAGGAAATATGGGGGGGGGTTTTTTCGCCTCTGAGACCTTAACTGGAGGCATCTTCCTCACCTTCTAAATGCTGTGAGTGTTTTGTCTGTAGGATCAGAGACCTTCCATGACATTTGACCTGGAATCATGGGTAATTCCACTTGCAGCAGCCCCAAAGCCTGTGTGACCTGGACCAGATACTGCAGAGAAGATGCATGAACAGCAGCCTCCAAAATATCCAAATGATCCTGGGATATTTTGGTGCAATAACACAGATTCTGGATGCAAGAGGACACAAGTTTTGAAAAGCTGACCACTTACCTGAGACAGAAGAGGAGTTGGGCATGACAAAAAAAGGGGAAAAAAAAAATAACCCAAATAGATTTGAAATGAAAAGTGAAAAGGAGCAGGAACCACAAGCCTGAGATGAACAATAAGTTTATGAGCTGCAGGTTTGGGCTGTGTTTAAATAAGAGCAACAGTTTCCCCTCTGCATCTTGTCAATTAGAGGCAATTTCTTTTCAAATGGAGCAGATAATCCATTTTCCCATATTCTCTTGGAAACATCCTGCAAAGTTGAATGATTCTTTTTTTTTTTTTAAAGTGAAGATTTTGCCAGATGCATTCAACTCTCTGCAATTTTCTTCTGTCACTTTACAAAGCAAAAATCTAAAGTTTCAAGAAAAAAATAAATCCATTTCTATTTATGCTGCTGAAGGTGCAGCAATGGAAAAAAAGCAGAAGTCAGATGGAAAATAAACACGGTGAGTAACGCTGGAGTCACGCTGGATGAGGCTTGTGGGGACTTGATTTGTGACACACGCAGTGGAGAAGGGGCTGATGCCACCAGCTGCCCTGAGGGATTGTCTCTGGGCATGCTCTGATGATGAGTTCACATGGAGAAACATCTACAGGTGAGACCATGGGAACACAGTCTGAAAATCCAGTTATCCTGGGGCTTTGCCACCCTCATGTCCTAAAAAAACAACCCCAGAGAGGTGTTATGGTGCCCTCAGCGTTTCACAGGGCACCACTAAACAGGCTGCCAAAGCTGGCCACAAAACTGCCCCAAAAACCAGAATATTGGGGTCTTGCTCATGCTCTTACCTGGTTGTTGTATGGTATGTTCGGGTTTTACTTGATGTGCATTAGAGGGGTTAAGTGAGGTTGCTAAAAACATCTAATGGTTGGAAAAACATTTGATAGCTGGAATTGATGATCTTAAAGGTCTTTTCCAGCCTTAACAATTCCACGATTCCATAAGACCACCTTCCACAGTGGATGGACCTTCTTGAAGAGACTCCACCCACCTACTCATCCCTTGGGCTGATGGGACTCAAAGTCTCACCCAAGTGTGAGACCCTCAAAGCATCAGTGGGACATCCCACCTGGCCGAAGAATTTGGAGGTTTCCAGCTTTTATGAGTCATTGTCAGCACAAAAGCAGCATTAGAAGGTTTTAGAGCACTGACATTCCTTCTTGGAGGCATTTGTTGGCAGTGCAGTGACTGTGCCATTTTTATGAACTCAGGCTGGGTTAGATCTGAATGGAAGATCACCAACTTTAGCACTTGGAACTGAGCTGAAAACATGAAGATCTGACCAACACCAGGAACTGGCAGCTGCTTGAAAACTGCTGCACATCTTTGTGCCCAGTCTCGGCCACTGACAAACACGAAAGGATGGACCAAGCTTAGCTGAGGACAAAACATAATTAAACATCTCCATACCAAAGTAGTTACAGAGAGGTGGGTGACTAAATCCCATCCCTGATCTGGAGCTAAACCCGTGAGCAGGACACAATGGATTGCAAATAGACACAGACACCTTTGCCAGCGAGTTACACAACCTTGCTCTCCTCCAGCTCCCCGGAACGGGCACACTGCCAGGGCTGGCTGGTGCTCACGTGGTCTGATGGCATCAGCAGGAAGGTGCTCGTTTGTCCCAGACAGTGAAAGTAGCAGAGCCTGGAAGTTTCCCACGCAGGAATGAGACTCTGATCCGTGTGTCATCCCAAAATCCTCCTCCGCGCGCGTCATTGCAAGACGTGCCACTAAATTTAGCCCTTAAAAATGAGCTTGCAAGCAGAGAGCACAGCTTTGACCAAAAATTGGGTGTTCACCAGGAGGGGTGTTCATCGCTGGGACACTTTCTCCCAGCCTTTCCTCCTTGGGGTGAAGTTTCCACCTTCTGCACCCCAGAGATGAGCTTGGATTGGGTGTGAGGAAAGCAAGATGAAGTGAGAAGGGAGGTTTCCTTTCCCTTCCCCTCGATGAATCCCACCATCAGTGACTTACAAGCTTCGTGTCAAGCATTAGATGCCAACATGACCTTCTGCAACAGCTGGATGCTGAAGTCCTTTTGCCCTGGATGCTGAAGTCCTCTGGGATATGTGAAAATGGAGGGTCTGTGGTGCCGAGTGACCAGCACTGGGTCAGCTTTGCACAGGGACAACCATTGTAATCACTTGATGACCCCACATTCCAGCTTCCCAGGCACATGGTGGCAAGGTCCATGGAGAGCCTAAAGTCTGGATGGAGGAAAGAGGCAAAGGGACAGACAGACAGACAGAGATTGTTACCCTGATGAAAGTCTGCTGGTGAAAGGCAGGGATGGTGGCTTTTTTAGGATCAAGGCATCAAAAGCCAGGACACTTCAGAAGCCATGAGAACATCCCCAGTGCAGGCAGAGGGGAGGTGACAGCACAGGGCTCCCTCCAAGGGTGTTCCCATTCCCTGCCCTGTGACAGCCCCACCACTCCAGGCTCCTGACTCACTGGGACAGCTCAGGATGAGCAACCTCAGCACCCTCTCAGCAGAACCCTATTCCTGCCTCCCAAACAAACAGAGGAGCTCTGGGGAGGCAAAATGGAAACTGCTGCTTGACTTCAATAAAGGGAGCAAAGGCAAGGAGGTGATGTCCACCCTCTCTCACCAATTTATCCCACACCTATTGATTAAATAGTGCTCCAACCAGAGGATAACTCGCTCAGAAAGGCTGGCTGAGATCCCTGTGCAGCTGAAAGCAACTTGAGACCAACCAGCCCAAGCAGAGCATTTTGTTGTTGTTTTCTAAAATAATAAGACCAGGAGATGGGCAAAGTTCCCCTCTTCACCTCAGGCCAACTTGCTCCTCTGCAATTCCTAATACTGGAAAGGAGGTGGGGGAATAAGAAACCTCAGAAAATAAAACTTATTTGGCACTGCTGATTAAAACCAGTTTGTGCTTCCTTGTGAAAATCTGGGTTTGCTCAAGGTTTGGGCAGTTCTGGTCTCTTCCATCCACATAAGGTTTGTTTTAATGACCATGGAGTTATATGAATCTATTAATTTTGTTCCTGAAGGTTTCATAATAACAATGCCTGTTTTTTTCATGCAGCACTTTCCAGCCACGTGTCTGGAAATGCATTGCAAATGGGCAATTAGTGTCAGCCCCGTGCTGGAGATGGAGAGACTCGGGCGGGATCCAGGCAAGATAATTCCTAAATAGTAATGCCAAAATCAGGCAGTTCAGTTTGATCTTCAAACAACTGGAGCTGGAGCCTGAAAAAACTCTCAAAGACAACTCAGCCAGGACAAACACAAAGCATTTCATTGAGTGGAAGGGGAAGGGCTGGCATGGGAATGACCAGCACTGGACTCGATCACGGGGTGAGCCTGGCACGGCTCGTCCTGGGGTCAAGGAGTCACTGCTCATCTGCCCTCACAGGGATGCCTGGATGGGGCTCCTGAGCCACTGCTGATGGATGGAGCACCCAAAAGGAGCACCCAGGAGCCCCGGAGAAGCCCTGGAGGTGCTGCCAGGGCCGTGGGCTGGGTGATGGGAGCCAGGCGGGAGGAGCCGCCGGCAGGTCCGGGACGAGGGAGTGGGGGAAGACCTGAGCCAGCCCCAGAGCCAAGGGGGGATTTCAGGATTTCACTGCTCTGCTGAGCCCCAGAAACCTGCCCAGAGATCATCCTGCAGGAGCAACACGTGGCTCCAATTCTCTGATGCCAGGCCTCGCTGCGCCGGCACCCCCATAAATCCCGGAGCCCTGACACCGAGCTTTTCATCAGAGCTGGAGCGGGGAGGGGAGAGGGAGAGGAGGGAGGCTGGGCTGGGAGGAGATGGGTCTCAGCAGCAGGCACAGCTCCTCTTTCCTGCCCAATAATCCTCCCTGTGTTTCATCCACCAGCTGATAACATGTGGGTCCCATTTCCCCCCACCCTCCCCTCATGTGAGCGAGATGGCAGATACAGCCACGCTGCCATCTGAGCCCTGTGTGCAACTGCTCCTGATTAAAGAAGAGAAAACCCTCCTGATGGGAGGCTTGAAAGGCTCGGGAGGGCTCCCCACACCAGCCCAGAGTGCTCTGGTGATGCTGGAGTGGGGCTCTGGTGACCATCCCTGAGCTGATCCCCTCCTGCCTTTGAGGTCCCAGAACGGGTTCTCTCCTGGGATTCACTGGTACAGGGAAATTCCTGCCTTTTTGTTGTTCTCCCAGTTCACTTTATCCACTGAAATAAATATTAAATGTATTAAGTCATTTCAGCGGTGTTAGGAACAAATTCATGCATTTTGAGATTTTTTGGAGTGGGAGAGAGTATTTCATCCAAAATATCTTCCTGTGTGAAAACCCAGGAGTTTTGTTGGGCTTTTTTGTTTGTTTGTTTGTTTAAAAGAACAGAAATTGAAGCCAGAAAATCTGCAATTTGAAAATCAGAAGGGAGGGATTAATGAAGCAAAAATTCTCCCTCTTCCTTTCGGGGTGGGAATTAATAGGTGTTATTTGGGGCCTGATCAAGTGAAGTAACAGAGAAAGTATCAACTGAACTGGGGGTATTTCCAGCATCAGATATTTCTGCCTGATATTTTTGATACAAAAATGTAAAAAGCCCAAAATAGACCCTTCAGAAGATTTGTATTTCCTGAGAATTTCCATCCTACCTGTGCCAGGGGTGCTGCAGGCAGTGCCATCCCCAGGGTCACACCAGGGAAAGTGTTGAAATCACATCACTGGAAATCAGGAGTGAGGGCAAAAGCAGGAGAGGCTCTTGGTCCTTGTGAGACTTTGAAGTTTCTCCTTCCTAAAGAAACAGAGAAAGACAATTAATTCAAGGCAGAGCTCAGGACCAGTTTTGTCCTGAAATCCCCTCCCAGCACCACCAATACCCTTTTCCTTCACACACTCATTTACTTTCAATTCACTGGAGAGGATGACAGGCTCAACTTCCAGCCTTTCTCTCCCGTGCCACCCATCAGGTCCTCCAGAGGTTTTCTCGTGGTTCAAGCTGCTTTGCTGCCCTTCCAGCTGTGGGATCAGCCTGAGGGGAGGGTGTTGCCTCCCATCCTCATGCCAGGGCTCTGGGGCTCATCCTGCACCTTGGACGGGTGCCTGTGTTCCACCTCCTGGAGGAGCAGCCCCTGCCAAACCCTACGGTTTGGGATGGTCCTGCACCAAGTCTCAGTTAATTCAGTGAGAGAGCAGCTCCTCTGAAGCTGCCACAGACCAAAGCTTATGAGAAGTGAAGAGCAAAGAAAAGTTTAGAAGAGAAATACAAAGCAGAAAAGATATTGAGAAAGAGATGGTGAATGGCAAGAAGGGAGTTAATGAGAGCCAGAAACGCTAGTTGGAGAAATGTTGATTTTATTTAGCATTAATTGCAGGAAAGAGCCTATAAAGTGTGGTAAGAAATTATTAAGTACCACTATGCAATGCCAGCTTTGTGCCAGCCATCCCCACGAAACAGGTGTATTATTCCTAGTTCCCAAGGTATAAATAAATAATGGCTTTTCCACATCTTTTTTTATGATGGCATTTCATTATTTTTTACTGCCACATTGTTACAGCCCCAGTTCCTCCAGAGCAGGTTTGGGGATGGGGATCAGGGGGTGAGGGAACACGTGTGGCTGTGCAGGGATGTGTTTGGGGGCTGGCACGAGGGAGCCAGGGCTGAGGTGTCTCACCTGAAACCAGCTGGTGATCCAAGTCATCTTTCCCGAGGGAGGGATTGCCCTGGGACAGGAGGTTTTGGGGGATATCGCCCCGCTCCAAGCACTGGTATCATCTCAGCCCAGTCAGGGACACAGAGCTGGGGTTTCTATGACTCCTGTTTGCATGTCTTGAGATCAGAAAAGCAAAATAAAACCCACTTTTTGTGGGTTTTATTCAGCCCACTTTTTGTTTTCTCCTCATGATCTGCCCATGTGCCCTTCCCAGCATTGTTACATCCGACATTGTCCAAGTTAAGAACGAGGACAGATCCCATTTTTCCCGAGTAATGTTGATACCAGCATTTTTGGGCTTGTTTTTCTCAAGTCTCTCACTACTCAGGAGGAGGCTCAGAGGGGAGATAAGCACTGGACGCATTTTCCAAGCAACCTCTTGCCTCAGCTGAGGCCACCAAAGACGCCGGGGGAAGCAATGATTCCCTGGTAATGCCTCAGTCCAAGCTGTGACCTGGAACCGTGGGCTCTGCAAATATGCATAAATCTTCAGCTCCCATCCAAATCACTGCAAGGTTCAGTGAAAACAGCAGAGCTGCCAGTGAATCCAAGCTAAGCTTTAATCCAGCTCTGGGGTGATTTATGAGCTCAGGTGGAAACCAGGAAACCTGATGGCTTCGGCCCCAAACTGTGCTTGTTGGCTGCCCCAGCCCAGGGGTGGCTGCTGTGGTGCTGAAAAACTGGGACAACCAGGGCACAGATGGAATCAAACAGCACAAAACCACCCCAACAACCATGTCTGCAAACCTGGGTCATCTATCAAAATATTAGCACAGACAGTAGGAAACACAAAGAAAAGAGGAAAGAGAACACTTCAGTCCCACAACCCAGTTTTCCAGGGAACAACGGGTGTCATCTCAGCAGGGAAAGATGCTCCTGTTGTTGGCAAAGCTCCCCCCAGCCAGAAGCAGGGAACATTATCTCTACAGAGTATTAACAAGGCCATTCCCTCCCCTTTCTCTGCCCCTCATTATCCATCCATACTTCAGCTTGGAAAAAAATTAACCACGATAACAATTAGCATAAGATCCCAGGTGATGTGACCAAGGAGACTTTTGACCAGCCTGGGTACCACCTCTGCATGTCCCCAGGAACCTCCAAATAACCATTCTCATTCCAGCTGGGAATTCTGAGTCTCTTTAATGAGTTTAGCTGAGAAATTGGTGGGCGAGGGAGGGGATTTCTGCACCACGACCCGACCCTGCAGCCACGCGGAGCTGCTCAGCTCCGAGCCTGTTCCCAGCCCGGGGCTCACAGCTGCAACATCTGTATCCCATCCCCGTGCCAAGTTCCTCCTTTTTCCAACACTCCCACTCCACGTGCATGTAAATCTCCAAAGGGAAACTCTGCCTCACGGGTTTGCCCACGGAGGTGACGCCGGGCAGTGGTTACAGCAACGCTCGCGACTCGGCCAGCCCAGACCCTCCAGGGCACTGGGAACCCACCAGCCCCGGCCCCCAGACTGCCCTGAGCTAATAAACCCCACCACAGACAGTTTACAACACTCCCCAGGTGTTTGGGTGACGAGGCAGTGAGCAATGGGTCCCTTGGCCAGTGATTCTGGGGGACTGGAGAGGGCGATGCCGTGTGTGCCCAGGCTGGCTCAGCACAGCCAGGGCTGGAGCAAAGGGCATGTGCTGAGTCAGGACAGAGAGACCCAGAGAAATGGGGGTGCCAGGGGTGGGACAAACTGAATTTCTCCTTCTTGGCTGAACAGCACCAGAGTTACAAACTCTCCTCGCTACTTCCAAGTGTTCCAGTTACAGTTTTCTCCCATTTCTTTGTGCTGAGGGTGCGCGACCACTGTCCCAACAGCAAAGCTGGAAAACCAAACCATTTCAGCTGGAAAAACCTTTAAGATCAAGTCCAACCATTGACCCAGCACTGCCAGGGCCAACACTAAACCATATCCCCAAGTGCCACATCTACACGTCTTTTAAATCCCTCCAGGGATGTTGGTTCCACCGCTGCCCTGGGCAGCCTGTCCCAATCCTTGAGTCTTGTACCTGGCACTGGGCTCCTAAAGCCACTATTGCAGCATTTGACACAGATTTTGAGTGTGTCACCACGTGAGGATCTAGGCAGATATCACCTAGAGCTGAAGGCAGGCTTTTCTTAAGTCTCCCATCCCTGCTGGGCACTGTGCCTGCCTTCAGGTGGGTGAGCTGGAGATGCTCAGGAAAACATCTCCGGTGCTGAATGGGTTTAATTCACCACAAAAGTAAATGTACCACATCAATTCTGCAGGCAGACAGGACCAAAGGCAGTCTCCTGATTTTTTATGGCTATTTCTCATCCCTGAAAGGACAAGTGTGACCTGGACAAAGGAGTCACAGAAAAGCCTCCTGACCCCAGATCTCTCTGTTAAAGCCTAACATGTCTGTCCCAGTCCAATCAAGCTTCTTCTTGAGATGAATATTGTCAAAAAAAATAATCCAGAGGGTTCATTCTTCCCTCTCTATCAGAGCAAACGCTGAGAGATTCCCAGCTCTCCTCACAGGAAAAAGCAAACCTGCACTGAAAGGGTTTCTGCAGGACCTGCCTTGTAAAAGAAACGAGATTAGTAACAAGCTTTTGCCTCTTTTTTTTTTTTTTTTTTTTTTTTAATTTCAAGTGAAAGAAAGAGTGTGACAAGGAACTAGGAGTCTGTCTGCCATGGAATATTCCTGCACTACTCGGGGCTGTGGTTTATTTTACTAGTGGTGACTAGTTCAAGCCACATTTAGTCAATAAATATGAGATATGAGGTCACCCCGCCATCGAGCTGTTACCCTGTCTACATATTTCACAGCTGGGCAGTAACCTTTTAACTGGCGTCTACCTCGGTGGGGAGTCTCCATAAAAAAAGAGCCAGGATCCATTGGTCGTGGTGGGGGATCAGGGCCTTTCCTGAGCAGCCTGAGTGGGAGAAAGGGAGAGCTCAGGGCTTTGCTTTTCCCTTCCTTTCCCTGGTTTCCGGTGGCACAGCATCCAGCCAGAGCTGGAGACTCCGAGCTGCCCCACAGATAACAGGCAGTGAGGCAGCACAACCCACATCCCAAGGTTTCACAGTAAGTTTCCCCATCTTTCCTATAGAATTGGTTCAAAAGACAAATTTCCTCCAGTTTTCAAACCCATCAAGTCAAACATTTATTTCTTAGGGGTTAATTTCTCCTTTTTTATATAAACTTCTTTAAAAGGTTTTTTCCAAGTCTGTATCTTCTCCTTACTGCCTTTGCTTTGCTTTGGGATGAGGAGGCACTTCCCTGGTTTCTGAGCTGGTAACTAAGTCTGGTTAAGGTGGAGCATCCCTGAGTCCAACATCAAACCTTTCACCCCAACAAACTTCCTGTGATGGTCCCAAGTGTAACTGGGAATAGATGGTGCAGCCCCAGCCCTGCCCCTGCCCTGATTTGAAATCTCCAAGGGTTCAAAGCAAGGAGATCTCAGGGTGTTTTTCCTGCAGCCCGACCTTACAGTCCCTCCAAGGCCTCCAGAGATGGGGGCAGCCACCCATGAGCAAGTGCTGAACACGAGAAGGGACCTGGGTCAAATCACCTGGCCTGGCTCCAGAAAGGTGCTCAGGTCCCAAAACAGCACTGGGATGAATGGGTGGATTTGGTGGGAACTGTCAGGGAAGACAAAGCAAACCCAGGAGTGAGAGGCCACGGCAGGGAACCAGCTGTGGGCCAGACTGTGCCCTGTTGCTTTCTGTCAGCTTTGCACCAGCTCTGCCCACCCTGCGGGTGTGCCAGGAGCTCAGCTGGCCTCGGCCTTCCCTGCCAGCCCCTGGACCTGCAGCCCCGGCAGCACAGCCAGGGCAGGGGAGATGGAGGGGAGATGGAAGGGAGATGGAAGAGGGGAGATGACAGAGGGGAGATGGAGGGGAGATGGAAGGGAGATGGAAGGGAGATGATGGAGGGGAGATGACAGAGGGGAGATGGAAGGGAAGGGGAGATGGAGGGGAGGTGAAGGGCAGACGGAGGGGAGATGGAGGGGAGGTGAAGCGGAGATGTGCCTCCCTGCAGAGCAAGGTGCTCACAGTCCCTTCCCCACCCTGCCCCATGTCCAAGGGGAGAGCCAGGGAAGCAGCAGCCCAGGGCTGCTGGCAGGGCCGTGGCAGTGGCTGTGGTGAGGGCCTGGCTCCTGCCCTCTGGCACACTGGGAATATCCAGCCTGGTTCTCCCATCCCAACGTCACGGCTCAGCACCGGCAGACGCGGCTCCGGCGCCGGGAGACAGGGCTGACTCCTCCCAGCTCAGCTGGAGCCTCCAAAATCAGAACCTCTGCTGTCAGCTGCCTTTTATAGGGCTATAAAACCCCGAGTTCATGCACGAGCCTGTCAGACCTTGGCCGGCATCGGCCCCTGCCACCTCCATCCCACCTCCCTGGCTCCCACACACGTGTGGTCCCTGCTCCCTCCGTCTCCAGAACCACCACCTGAGGGCCAGGACCCCTCAGATGGACATGGAAAGATGGAATTGCAGCAATGCCAGCTCAGATGGACAAGCCTGAGCAAAACAGGTACGAGCAAGGCAACGAAACGCCCCTCATTTGGAGCCCCCCATCCCAACGATGCTCCGTGGCAAAAAAAACCACCCCTGCACCGTCAGCACGGGGCTGCAGCCGGACACCCACCCACCAAAGCCTCCCCACCACCCACCTCCACCCCCCCTCTGCCCCTCATGGCAGGATGGGAGCAGGGGGTTGTGCCACACGCCACTATCAGACACCACTAATAACGGGGACACTCGTAATGCTGGGCCTGGCGACAAGAACAACACGAACCAACCCTGCACCCACCCACTGAGAGCCCGGCGTGTGTCACACTCCTCTGTGTCATGGCTGCAAAAATATCCCTGCTGACGGCCTCCTTTTTTTTTTTTTCTTTTTTTTCCCCCTTTTCTTTTCGTATTTATTTATATTTTCGAAGGCCCGGCCCGGCCAGGTGGGAAAAGTTTGCATCAGAGCCGGAGCTGAGGCCGGTGACGGGTGTCTGCTTGTTTTACGTTAAACGGGAGGAAAAGGGAAAGAAAAAAAAAAAAGGAAAAAAGCAAGTTTGCAATTACATGTTCTCTGCTGAGAGGTGTGGCACTGGCACAGCCTGGGCTCGGCCCAAACCACACAGAGAGAGATGCTCGGGGAGGAGGGAAAAGCACAAACAGGGGCAGCTGCAGCCGAGATTTTATGGGAGAGAAGGGATTAGAAGCTCATTGACAGGTGCTAAAGAAGAATTTCGTCCTCCTGAGGGCTTCCCCTCCGTGTCAGTCACTGTGCCCAAAGCTGTGGGAGAAGTTGGCAGCCCTGGGTGACAGGGTTTGGTCCCTGTCTGGATCCAGGGGCACCTGCTCTGGGAGCTCAGGGTCCCGCTGCAGAGGGGCTGGCACTGGGGACCACCCTCACCAGTAGGTCCCCACCAGAGCCTAAAGCTGCATCAGCCTCATCTGGCCCAAACTAGCACCACACTGAGGTCCATCCCCTGCACAAACACTTCTCCTGCCCCTGCACTGCCTGCAATTCTTTTTTCTTTCAAGAAATAGCAGCGTTGAGGTTCTATTTAAATCACCAATACACAGAGTTAGCTTCCCAGCTAAGGCATCCCCAAACAGGGCAGCTGGGAGAGAGGCTTATTTGCACAACAGCCAAGAGCAAACAAGTCAAATAATGGGTCAAATCACAGGCATAAGGGGAATTTTGCCACTGGAGAGTCAGGGCTGAAGGAATCAGCAGGCTGGGAAAAAAAGGAAGTGCGGTGGGGAGAAAAAAACTTCTTGGTAAAATAAAGGATTAATCCCTCTATGTTTGCCATGTTTTACCTTCCAAAAATCACTTTAAATTTACAATTTAAAAGGCCAATTGCATTTGAACAGGACCCTCTTCACTCTGGAGATGAGTTGGAGCACAGCAATGGAGGTGTGTGCAGCTGGGGAGGCTTCATCCCTATTCCCTAAAAATTCCTTGCCCTTCTGGGGCAAATTGTTCCTTCCTAAACCAGCACAGAGTGGCTTTGTGTTTCTAGAATGTTGTATATAATTGTCTTTCATAAACCTTCCCAGAATTAGTCACCCATTTTTTCGTCTTTTGCTTCTGCACAAGTTTCTAGATTCCCAGAAAATTTGGACTTCCTCCCTTCCTTCATCTCATTCCTCAGCCATTTGGGCTTCACACCATCACACCATCATTCCCACAAACACGGATGGCCCAGGTACAAGAATGTCCTTTCCTCTGCTGATGTAGAAAACACACTTGAAATTAATGGCTGAAACAGTCCCAGCTCAAATTATCATATTTTGCTGCGTTGGGTTTTGAGGTTTGCTTGGGTTTCTTTAATCAGACAAAGGCAGAGCCACACGACAACCACCCAAAAGCACTTCAGGGATGTTGGAGCACTCGTGTCACTGCGTGGGATGTGCCAAGCCACAGGAGGTGTGATATGGCCACAGCTCCACTCCCTGTGGAAACCCATCCCTGAACCCTCTGGAGCTGTGGCTGGAGCCCAGCCCCACCAGAACACTTCAGTTCTCAAAGTCAACATGACTTTGTCTTGCCCGACGAGGCGTAAAACATCACGAGCTGGACAGTTTTGTCCCTGCCATCGCTTCAGTCTAATTTAGTCCTGCAGAAAAGTAGGTTTGGAGCTATTTTTGATTCTTTTTCCAGGATGCGAAAAGGATAATAACAATCCAATGGGAGGCCCTGAGCTTAAAACCTCTCCCTTAATTTTTTCCCTCCTTGCTTTCCTCCACAACATCAGGCTGAGACACCAAATCCAGTTGTTGGCCCAACGCTCTGCTGCTGCAGGGCAGGAAAAAGCCAGTGTGGTGCCTCCAGTTGCCGTGTTGTGGCTTTTGGGAGGCTCAGCAGCAGAGCTAATTTGGTGCTGTTTCCTGTTTTTCTGTAGAGATAGAAGGAGAGAGGGAGATGCAGCTGATCTGAGCTGCCTGAGCTCCTGGAAGGCTCTGTGGAACATGCCCAGAGCCCCAGCTCAAGCTCAGGGTTAATACCAAGCCCAAAGCAGTTTGTCTACTGTTAACAGCTGCACTGGGTGATCTTAAAGGTCTTTTCCAACCCTTAATGATCCTGGGATTCTACTCTGAGGCAACAGATGCACAAACCACCAACTGGAAGCCAAGGGATGGGGTTTGATGTGATTGCTTGGCAGCAATTTGGTTCTGCAGCACCAGCCACATGTGATGGGCCAGCTCGGAGCTTCAGGAGCCTCTTCACTGCTCAGGGGTCATCACTGATGTCCCTCAGCTCAGAAACCACTGACCCTGCAAGCCTTGAGCCTGACCCATGAGCATTAACTTCATCATTATCCTCCAAGTACAATGATGACACACCTACCTAAATTCCTCAAAGCCAAACACACACAAACTCAGGTGTGTGCATAAATATAAATATGTGTGTACATACACACACTACACACTTACATTCACGTTAAAAATATATAGAGCATACACATATGCTGAATGCACTGAAAGGAGAGTGATTTCCAGGGCACTGCCATATTTTAAGGAGACAACTAATTGCCAGCCCCACTCGCCTGGCCCTGTGCTGAGCCACAGAGCCGTGCCCAGCTCCTCAGGCTGGCACCACAGGATTCACACCAGAGTCAGCCACAGCAATTTTCCAGCCCCCAAGACCCCTGAATCAAGGAAAAGCCACTTACAAACAAGCACCTTTGGGGGATTTTGCCTAAAGGGGCCTCTCTGAAATACTCACCCCCCTCCCCTCACCCAACGCATCTGTGCAAACAAACCCCTTCTAGCACAGGGGCTGGGCCTGAGCCCGGGCAGGGCAGGCTGGGCACACCCCAGCCCTGCTGAGAACATCTGCTGTCCCCCTCAGGAACAGCCCAGCCCAGCACGTGCCGGTTCCTGACGGGAATGGCGATGGATGGATCCTAAAGACGCATTTCATCGTCTGCGCCGGGGAAGGGTTTCACCACCCATCACCAGCACAACATCCACCCTCTCAGATGATGTGATGCTGCAGCCAGGGACTTCAAAAAGGACAGGATTATGGTCTAATTGGATTTCTGGTCTCAATTAGGGCAGAAGGGAAACCAACTGCGAGGCTGACAGGGAAAGCTCCAACCATCTGGAACAAGTGGGTCATTTATAATGCACTCACCCAGGAGCGAGCCAGGAGGATAAAAACCTTCCTCTCGAGGGGAGCAGGACTCACCTGCTCCTAACTGAGCCCAGGGACAGCTCAGATCAATAAGGCTGGAATATATCCCAATGTCACCTCGCTTTCCCACAGCACCACGGGATGGGGACAGGGACAATACCTGGAGGAGGGGGTTCAGCAGGTGAGCTCTGCCTCCTTCCTCCTCCTGAGCACGGGCTGGGCTGAGGGACACAGGCAGCGTGGAAGGGGCAGCACCCCTGCAGTCACTGGAGAAACCTTGGGAAACTGGAATGGGTCTCACCTTGAAATCAAACAGAGATTAGGGCCCAACAAGCAGCTAAAGCAGAGTAATGGCCTGGGCCACATGTTGCAGATCAGATGCCATGTGAGGCTAATTACTGCAGCCCAAAGGTTAGAATGGCTGCTCAAGCTTTTCCACATGGGCTCTGGGAGCTGGCCCTGGAAGCACCAAAAAATAAAGGATTGAGACAGTGCAGAGGCACCAGCAGCTGCTGGGACCTTGTTGTTGGCCAGTGCTGCTGCTGGGCTGTACAGCCTGGGCAGGGGTGAGCCAGGCACCACACTGGTGTGGCCCTGCCATCCCACACCTCCCCAGCACCATCCACCAAAGGATCCCAGAGAGATTCACACCAAAGCCAGGCTCATTCCTTTGTGCTAAGCAAGGCAGTGCTGGCAGCAACCCCAGCTGCTGCATGCTCAGGGCACGAGTCCCCATCCCTCCTCCCTCCCCTCCTGGTGCAGGAGACAGGATGAGACGAGGCTGGGACACATCCCAGACCACCCAGTTAACTGGCACTGGGCTGTGCCGACCCAAACACTGGTGAGGCATCACCGGCTCTGCACCAAACAGCAACAGGCTCCCCTAGAGCTGCTAAAAAACACCCAACAGCAACCTACAGCTATCCAAACCCCTGCTCCAGGGGAATAAACCCCAGGAATGGCCACGCTGCATGTGCTGAGTGTCCCTGCACTGGCTGCTGGCCCATGGCCAGTGCCCACCCCTGGCTCCCGGGACCCCCACGACGGCCAGGCTGGAGTATCAGCCCCACTCAGACTCTCCAGGATGAGCTCTCCAAACACAAAAGCATCCTCTGCACCCCCTCAGCAACCTTTGGCAGCTCTTTCTTCCCAGCTCTCCCAAGTGTCTCGTGCCTGAAGCCAGGGGACCAGCCCGTTTGTGCTTCCCACAGGAGGACCCTCTGGGAGCCTGGTGCTCCCTGTGCCAGCACTGCCTTCCTCTCTGCCAGAGCAGGAGGTTTGCACAACATTTCCCTTCAGGGTTCCAGGTTACATGGTTTAAGTGGATCTTGCCAGCTGATATAAAGTTTGGCATATTCACACACCCACAGGGCAACCTCCTGCTTTGTGAAGAGGCCACAAACACAGCAACCCCCACAGCTCCACATGATCCCACTCCTACCTTGGCACCACAAAAGGGTCCAAAGGGAGGGAGTAGAAATCCCATTAACCTTTGGGGTGACAAACTCCTCCAACACCCCACACACTGCATCAATGCAATGGAAAATGCACGATGCACCTTTTTTCCCCCTAAAAAAACAGCCTGTTTCTGGCTGAGCCCCTCCCCAGCATCCTCAGAGCCCCTGGGCTGTGGCCGAGGGGCCACGAGCACACAGGGGTGCCCAGGCCCTGCATGGCAGCAGCAGGAGCAGCCTGGCCATGGCACATTGAGCAACCAGCTCTTATTTATGCCACAGGTTGTGAGGAGCGGCCGCAGCCACCGAGGAACTCCCGGCAATTCCCACCCCTGGCAGACACAGGTTTTCAGCACCGGCTATTTTTGCTGCCCACAAGTATTTTCATTCCTCTGGGTCAAGCTCAGGGCTGTAAATGCAGCAGCTGGAGGCTGAGTGGGTGCGAGCAGCTCCTGCTGCATCCCAGTCCGAGGGCCGCTCTCGCTGCCGTGGGATTATTGCCTGGCCCCTTTCCACAGGGGCTTCCAAGCTGGTTTCTCCTTTCTGCTGAGCAATCTGGAATTTGACTTTCCTCTGCTGTGTGTTCCCCTCGGCCACGGACGTGGGGATGAGGGTCCAGCACGTTCCCAGTGCTGCTGCTCGAGAAGGGCTGGAAGGAAGCCTTGGGATTTGGAGTGCACCAGGAGCAGGATTGGGAAATGAACCCTCAGTGGTCACAAGCACTCTCTCCTATGCTGAGGCAAAAAAATTAAAGGAAATCTCAACAGAGATGGCACAAATAGCAAACAGAGTGGAAAGAACAAATGCTTAGGGGAAAAAAATAGACCAAACCACAAGAGCTGCAAAGCAAAGCGGTTACAGAAAATGGAGGCAGCTTGAGCGTGTGATTCAGAGTCTCGTCTGAGTGTCAGAGGTTCAACACTATTGCCTCCAATTTAAATCATTTTTAAAAGAAGTGCAAAAGCGAGGTGATGAAAGGGCCCCAACGCTGTTCCCTGGTCGGAAAAACACAGCCCACTTGTGCACTGTGGTGGAGTTTTGCATTTTGGCGAGACAGCGCGCGCGGGGCCGCGCTGGAGCCGCGCTGGTCACGGCCACTGGTGAGCTGAGGAGGGGGAAAACGCTTCTGCCTCTGAGGAGGATGCTGTGGGAACATCACCCGGAGGAAGGGAGCAGAGCTGCTCCTTGGGGAGGCTGAGGGGACCATCACACCCAGGGGTGCCCGCTCTGACAGCGCCCAGGGGAAACCAGACCTGTGTTGGTCACCTCCTCCTGCCATGGGATGGTTGGGGTTGGAAGGAACCACCAAAAAATCATCTAATCCAGCCCACCCTGGGCAGGGACACCTTCCACTAGACCAGGTTGTTCCAAGCCCTGCCCAACCTGGCCTTGGACACTTCCAGGATGGGGTAGCCACAGCTTGTCTGGGCAACCTGTGCCAGTGTTTGTCACCCTCCTGATAAATCAAATCATAACCACCCTCCAAATCAAATCATAACCACCCTCCTCTCTCCACTCCTGCTTTGGAGAGGTGCTCAAGGACATTGGAAGTGCTCACAAGTGGACAGGTACAGGCAGGGAGTTCCCACTCCAGCATCGAGAGCTGCAGCTGAGGGGCCCAGAGCACACCCTGGGTGGGGATGGGGCAGGCACAGCACCCCCACACAATTCCAGGGGCTGGGAATAGCCCCTGCACTGCTGGGAAGGCCTTTGCACTCTCATGTAAACAAAAAAAAAGAGAGGAGAGAAGAAACAAACCTAACTTTTCCTGCATTATTCATGCGCCCCGTGTTTCATGCACCAAGCTGGGCTTGATAACCCCACCTGAGCTCAGATCCCCCTGTCCCTGACTGAATCTCAGCACGAGCTGTTATTATCATCCATCTCCTCTGCAACCCAGGCCAGAGACTTCCACTGCTGGATCAAAACACAAACTTGTGGTTCAGCCGGCCAAAAACTCCTACATGGATGTTCTCCCTGTATTTTAAAGGCGAGAAATGCACAATAAACACCCTGTCATTACAGCAGCCTCCTGCATTTGGGGTGTCCGTGTGCGTGTTGGGCTTGCACTGAAAGATAAATTTAACAATTGTGTGATTTCTTCTTCTATTTTTTTTTTTTGACTCCCCTCCTGCTTATGCAGTGAGTTACTAATATCCTGATTGGAACCAGATTTGCATGAATTAGAAGTCGAAATTGGAGCAGCGACTGCTGTGCAGAGGATGTAAAGGGAATAAAATGAATGGGGTATTAACCTTCAACCACTGAATATTAATCAGTGTTTCACAAAAAAGAAAATACAGAGGCTGCCACACTAAATATTTTTAGCATTTATTGACGGGCTTGATTTCCTCCCTCTTTTAGACCTTTTGCTTCCAATCACGGACCATAAAAAATCAGAGGGAAGATGGGGAGGGCTAAAGAGGGGGAGGGGGCGACAAAAAACCCAAAGATCATCCATTTTCTTGAATATGCTGGATGATATTTGTGAGTTATGCAACACAGAAACCCGGCTAACAAACAGAGCTCGTAATCCCACGAGCGCTCGGTTCAAAGGCTCAGCTCTCCCAGTCCCAAAGCAAACAGAAACCGACCCTGGAGAACAGCAGAGCCCTCGGAAATGAAGGCACCAGAAAGAAATAAACTTCCCAAAAGCCAAACTTCCCGTGCGCTGAAAGGTGAAATGCAGCTGAAAATCAGCCCAATAAAAGAATCGGCTCGTTAAGGGAATATCTGGATTTCTTTCTGCCCACCGTGCTCTGGTGCAGTTCATAAAATAACGCCGTGGAAAAGGAACTAGGAAAGCTTGGATGAGAGTCCCTGGAAGTGGTGACATCTCCACCCCACTGGAGACACTTTGCTGTGGGAGAAGCAGCCAGAGGAGGGTTGGTGTTGCATCCCCAACTCCTGGGGGGACTCAGCTCCCCAGTGCCCAGAGAACAGTGGTTAAACTGGGGCTTTCACTGGGGTTAGCCATGGACACGGCTCTCCCTGGGATATCAGGGGGTGCTGGGGTGGGATGGGCCGGGGGAAGGGTGGGCAGGTGGGTGGGATGGGTGTTCAGAGCTCCATGGAAGGTCAGGGTTCATCAGGAGCCCCCCACCCCCAGCACCAACAGCCGGCACTGAAACCACAGGGAACTGTGTTGGCCCAACCGTGGCACCCCAGAGCTCTCTCACAAACAATGTCTAAAGTAACAAAAAAACCACCACACAAGTGGAAAACTACAGAACCTCTTCTTTCGCCATTTCTCCCCTGCAAAATTGGCACGGGGGGATTTTCAAGCCAGATGTCCTTTGCAACCTCCTTTGGGCAGAGACAATTTCCTCCTTCCCTCCCAAGCACTGCTGCCCTTCTCCCCAGTACACCTTTGCAAACCAGAATTCATTTCTTTTCATTAACTTCTTATCAAGTTACCTGGATTTGTTTCAATGCTTAGAATGTATTGGGGGGGGGGGAAGAGAAAGAGAGAGAGAGAGAGAAAACAGTGGTAGGTTTTCAGGAAATAGCAAGTTCTTTTTCACTGAGATAGAAATCATTTGGCAGGCCACAGTGAAATACTTCTGGGTTCCAGAAGAAAGCAAGGGGGGAAAAAGCAAGCAAGGAAAGGGAAGATGCTAATGAACTGCAGAGGAGAGAAAAATAAAGCTTGAAAGAAAATGAAAACAAACGAATGAAAATGAAACTCGCTGTTGGTCAGACATCCGCACCCAGCTGATCCGAGGAGTCTGAGTCACCAGAGAGGGACCCTCCTTTCCTGGGGAATGGTTAAGGGTAGGTGGCGTTAAAGGCCCAGAAATAACAGCATTTAGACCATTTCTGCAAAAAAGAGAAAGCCCCATAGGTACCAGGTCAGCAAAAGTTTTAGGGACGCGCCTTCGGAAGACAAGAGCCTGGCAGGTCCCTGTGTGGGTGTGAGCAGCAACAAACCTGCCCAGCTCAGGGAATCCTGGAACATCCCAGGCTGGAAGGGGCACACGAGGCTCATGGAAATCCATCTCCTGGCCCTGCACATGCGGAAGTGCTTCCTTTTTCCATGGCAGTGACCCTGGTGAGCTGAGCCAGACTCCTTCCTTCGGTGCCCTAAAACCTCCCACCAAACCCCAGCGGGTTTGTTGGGCCCCTGTCCCTGTGCTGCTGTGCAGAGCAGCACCACGAGGGGCTGGCTCTGACTCCACTAGGGATCAGCTGCCACCAGGCCCACCTGGAACAGGGTAAATCCCAAAATGTGTTGGTAAATCCCACAGTGCTCCCAGTGCAGCCTTGCAGGAGTACCCCTTGGCTGATGGGCATTTTCCAGCCCTGAGTAGCTAAGCTGAGTTATTCCACACTCTCAGGCCTTTGGGGCTCTTCAGCTTCTTTCCCGGGGAGGAAAGGGGGATTCTTTTTGCTGTTTCTTTCTTTGCATTTTCCTGGACTGGAGGCTGCATTCTAATTACTCTGCATTTACAGGCTGCAGGGTGGAAACCGATCCCTCCTCTAACCTTTATCATCTGTTTCTTATCTTCAGAGCTGCTCAGTCCCCTTAACTCTTAGTGCACAGGGAGACATTTGAAAGCCCCTCTGCTCTGAGCAGAGCCACAGTGGATGGGCAGGAGGGCGAGGCAGCAGCCCCAGCCCATATGGGTGGGAGAACAGTGCCTTGTCCCACAGGGGGGGAACGGGGACAAGGCACTGTTCTCCCACCCCCATTCCTGCTCGGACACTGTCCCCAGGAGATGGATAGGAAGACACTGAATGGGGCTCTGAGTGACCTGGTCTAGCTGAAGATGTCCCTGCTCATTGCAGGAGGGTTGGACTGTATGGGCTGTGTGACTCTTCCAACCCAAACTGTTCTGTGATTCCATGACTCCACACTGGCTGCTGTGTCCACCTCCAAAGGTGCAACAGCACCTCAGCCCTAAGGGGAATTGCTTCCCACTGCCAGAGGGCAGGGTTAGATGGGATATTAGGAAGAAATTCTCCCCTGTGAGGGTGGGGAGGCCCTGGCACAGGTTGCCCAGAGGAGCTGTGGCTGCCCCATCCTTGGAAGTGTCCAAGGCCAGGTTGGACGGGGGTTGGAGCAACCTGGGCTAGTGGGAGGTGTCCCTGCCCATGGCAGGGGTGTGGAACTGGGTGATCTTTAGGGTCCCTTCCAAGCCAACCCACTCTCTAATTCTGATTTATCCCCTCTCAGCACCTCAATACCAAGCAGGCAGTGGTGGGACAGTGCCATGTTCCTCAGAAGCCCCAGGAATGTTTCTGGATGGTGGAGTGGTGAACACACAGTGGTTGTTAACACCATCTATCAGACAGGCTGTGAATTAAACTCTGCCCTGCCCAGCCTTTGCACCAGAAGCTACAGCAGCACACGAAGAACAAGCACAAGGCCTGTGGAGGGGCTTGGCCAGCTCAGCCTGAGCTGCTGACACTGCTCTGACCACAGCTGGCGGTGGCACTTCCAGGGCAGACTGGCAACTGGTGAGTGCTTCTGCAGAGCTAAAATTCTACTCACATGTTTAGACCCTAAATAAGCCCGAAAGACGTGCCTGCAAAGCCCCTGCCTGTGCAGCAAGTGTCCTGGGCAGGCTGTGGTGTGTGCAGCCCCTCGGAGCCGCGGGGTCACCGTGGGTTGCTGTAAAAACGCTTTTTCCCCTTGCACATTTTAAATCTGTCAGGGTTGATTTCCATCACAGGCTCCTAATGCAAAACGTCCTGGGGACTCCCTGGGTGAGGAGCAGGGCTCATCCCGAGCTGCTCCTCCTGCAACAGGAGGGGAGGGACCTCCTTTGAAGCGCTCCCGGTGATTCATGTCCCAGTCCTTCCCGTCCCCTTTCCCTGGGCTGAGTGACCTCTGCTCCTCTGCACTGCCCTGCCAGAGCCAGGGGACATGGAGTGACCTTCCCAAACCCCAGGGGGAGAAGGAAAACTGCCCTGCCCAGCCTGTGGCAGCGAGGGGACCCAGTCCTTCCAGTCTCACACCAGAACTGGATTGGATTTGAACTAATGGGAACACAACCAGCCTCAGCCTTACAAATACTCTGTTTCTTTTTCAGCTGGTGGGATCTATAGGATCTTTTTCATCACTAAGTTCAAGGAGTTTCATCAGTGATTATGATGAAATGATCTCCGTGCTGCATCTCTGAGACTAGAAAAGTGCCAGCTGGATATTTTTTAAATTATTTTAGTTTCTCTTTCTTCTTCTTTTTTTCTTTTTTTTTTTTTGAGCTGCCTGTATTGCTTTTTAACCATTATCCCCGTGCACGTGGTTCAGCCTTCCACAAAAACAAAACAAAACAAAAAATCCCTAGGTGTGAGAAGATTAAAGTTTTCAAGATCTGGACATTTTCAAATCAGAACCACATGTTGGAAATAAATGGGGCTGGCAGACAGCCACCAGTTGGAAAAGCCAAGAGCTGTTGCATTAAAAGGATCCCCCGAAAGCCTGAGGGGAACAAGAACATCAGCAGTTCCCTCCCTCTCTCTCAGGGACAGGACCAGGACAATTCCAAGGGGTTTATCATTCACGTCCACAGCCTGTGCTGTCTCCTTCCCACAGGAATGTCATAACCATTTGTGAGCCAGCCCTTGTGATCTCTGGGTGCACACACTGTCCATCCATCCCCAACATTTCAGTCTCCCCTGAGAAGACCTCAAAGCCCAACCTCTCCTCCTTCCTGCATGGATCAGCTCAGCTCCCACCAGGATCTCCAGGGGAACTGCAAGGACAAAAGCTACAAAAGTCCCAGTCTGACCCAAATTCCTCAGAGAAGCAAGACACCACCTGGACAGGACAAGGGAATGGCCAGAGCCTTCCCTGCTCCCACCAACAACAAACAGGGACATCAGGAAGAAGAAGCAACCAAAGCCAAAGAGCAGCATTTCCAGATTCAAGCCTCCTGGCTCAGCCAGGGAGCTGCAAACTGTCAGGAGGAGATGACTACAAGTTGCTGCTGCTCCCCCTTCCAAGCTTCCTTCTGCCTGTGATATCATTATCCTCATGGAATCCTCACGGAATGGTTTGGCTTGGAAGGGACCCCCCAGACCATCTCATTCCCGGGTGTTCACCAGGGCTCAGAGCAGCTCATCTCCCAGCCCAGGCCCAGACCACAAAGCCACACATGTGACCAAACCAAACCTCGAGTCCAGTCCTCAATTTAGGACAAAAATGCATCATCCCAGCAGCACAACTCCTGCACGGCCCCGGGCACCCGGAGCTATCCCAAATTTTGCTGGCTGAGAGCTGAGCAGATCCCAGAACAATGCCCACCCAAGAGGGTCCATCCCGGCTGGGATGGAGCTGCAGACTGCAAGGACACCCAAACCAACCAAGTTTCCTCCTGCAGGACAAGGCAGATGCATTTCCATCCCAAAAAGAGAACCAAGCACCCCACCACTCCATTTTCTTACCTCTGGCATTTTCCTGGTTATTAGCAGGAGAACCACCTTGGACTTCGGGGTTTGGGGGCCTAATTGGTGAGGAGAAAAAAAGAATCAACATAATTACCTGTCCATGATGGTCAGAACCTGCTTTACATGGAATAATATTCTTCATCCTACATTTGTTTATGGGGTCTTTAACTCTTCCCTTTTTATGGGGGGGGGGTTTCTGAAATCTATTTTATTAGGGGAAAAAGATTTGAGTGTATTAGGCAAAGTGCCAGTAGCCATGGCAACCTCGGATTTTTCCATCTTCATTACAAGTTCAAGTAAAACCTTCATATAAAATCTAAATGAAAGGGTACATTATAAGTCCATTTTGAAATGTTTGCCTGGAAGTAAAACTTTGGACTGCATCCTTTTTTTCTCCGCTGAACATTCTGGTTCTACGCGGAACACATTTTTCAAGTCAGATTTTTGTTTTCTTTCAAATTTTATTCCGTTTGCTCATACAGGGTGGGTCGTCTGGTGGTTAGAGCAAGGCATCAAGGCAACTGGTTTCCAGTCTCAGTCTGTTCCTGATCGCTCAGGGAGCGTTCCCAATTTTATCCAGGTGATTGGGGCAGCTCTAAAAATCATTTGGGTTTTTTTTTTTCCCCCTCCTTACCAATATAACAGTAATGATAATTACTGCCTGAGGTAGCACCGGGATTAACATTGCACCACTCATTAGCACTGATGAAGAAGCCACTCCCCAGAGGAGCAGCTCATCTCTTCCACTGGCTTTTCTCCTGGATCTGGAAGCCAGGCTGAAAGGTTAAGGAGAGGTAGCACTCAGAGAATGGCATGAATTGTCTGTTTTCTTTCCAAAGACTTGATTAGGAAACCTGAAATTACACTGCCTGCTGTAAATACTGACACAGTGTTGTTCCAGGAGGTACCTCAACGTGCTTAGACAATCCTTCAGTGACACCTGAGTGGATTAATTCTTGCACTGTGTCATCTTAAAGTGCTCTGGTTTCATCCAGTCTTGGGAGGAGGCAAATTCTGCAGCTGCCTTTCATTTCTGGGCACCATCTCACCCGAGGCCAGAAAGCCACGACTGCAGCAATGACTTCCTTCCCAGCCAGTCCCCTCCAGCACATGGAGCTGAGCAGCTCCTCTGAGGCTCAACCAGGAGAAATCTCCTCTCCAGCCTCTGCCCTGTCCGTGCAACCCAGACCCTGTGGAGCACCTGGCACTGGGTTTTTCCCTGGGAAACATCCTGGGACTTTGTCCATGGCCTGGTCTCCAGGTTTTACAGGAGCACCCAGGCTGATGGGCTGCAGGGCAGGAGAATTTGTACAAAAGCTCTGTCCCAATCCCCTCGTATTCCAGCCCATGGGGGGGTCTTTAATGGCCAGGGCTGGTTTGGGCTGAACCCCTGTGCTGTGCCTGCAGTGAAGTGTCTGTGCTTGGGCTGAGGGCGAGTCATACTGGCATTTCAGGGCTTTGTCCTGGCTCTGAGGGCACAACTCCCACCTGCTCCTCCTCTAAACAGCACCCATCTCCTCCAGGGGGGTCTGTCAGAGCAGTTGTGCATCACATGGGGAGCAGCATCTGCCTGTGGTGGGGCACCTTTCCCATCAGGGAGCTCAGGGGGCTGGAGTAGGGATGTCACAGAGGGGAGCAGGAGACCTGCCTTGCTCTCTGAGCTGGCACACCCATCCTGGCTAGGCAGGGACAGGGCACAGCCCAGCCTGCAGAGCCCTTCATCCTTCCTAATGATGCTGGAAAAGCCCTTCCACATCTGCCGTTAGACTGAAAGGAGACCCTGCTCCTGTTGGATCCGATTTCCCTCCTGCTCTGTTCCAGTTCAAACCCCAACCTGCTCCCTCCTGGCCGGGCACGTCTGGGGAGGGCAGAGGGGGCTCTTTCTTTTTTTTGATCCATCCTTCCTTCCGCTCCTCACAATCAATTAGTGGGCAAAGACTTCCGAAAAGCTCCTTCCTCCCTAACCTTTCGCAGCCTGTTGCGATAATGACTCTGGAGAGCTCGACCCGGGCCCTTGCCAGGGGTTTGTTCCCTTCCCGGGGCAGCGGAAGGTGACCTTCATCCCTCCCTCCTCTTCCTTCCCTACCCCTGCAGCTCGAAGGCTCTCAGGGAGGAGGAGGAGGGCTTGGAGCTGCCTCACTCCCAGCAGATAGAGTTTCTCTCCAGTGTCATTTTCCTAATCAAAAGCCAGAGGGTGGTTCTAGAGATAACAGAGACCCCGGGAGGTGGAGGGGGGCTGCCCTTCCAAGCAGTGATTATGGTTATGCATACCTTGAATCAAGACATCAAGAGTTGGAGGGGGGAAAAGGGCTTTCTGGTTTTAATTTGTAATTTCTTGCTGGCTCTCTCTCAGAAACCAAACTCCAAGCTGCTGCAGCTTCCCCCAAAAAACACAACTTACAACTGAAGCAACTTACCTTGCCAGCAGTAGTGGGGTTTTTGGGTCCCCCGGTGACACAAACATATAGGTAGGATGGACCAGCAGCAGTTTTCCCTGGCACCTGCAGCTGCTTTCCCACCCCTGGGGATGGTGCACTGTGGGCTTTTCAAGAAACACACAGTGCAAAATCATCCCTGCTCCCCAGGGCAGAGAGAAAGGAGAGGAAGGACCACGGATACGTCCTGGGACAAACACATCCCACTCAGCACTTCCACAAGACCTTCCCCCCAGCCCTACAGCTCTCCCCAAACCTGACACGTGCCTCTCCCTGTGCAGCACCTCCAGAAGGCCACAGGTGACACTGCAGTGGTCACTGACTCACACCCCAGTCCCCAGAGAGGAAATTTTCCAGCCGAATTTCCCCCCCTGTCACCAGCTGGATAACTGAGGGAGCCGCCCCAGCCACCACAGTGCTGCCCACGGGGCACCTGCTCGTGGGGAGAGGCAGCAAAGGCAGACAAAGAGCTGCCAAACCCCACGGGTGGGACCCTGCAGCCCCCAGAACAACCCCCTGCAGCCACAGGGACCTGACACAGCCCAGCTGCAGCCACGGAGTTCCTTCTCCAGGCACAAAGTGACTCCTGGGGGAACAAAAAAAAGGGCGTTTTTTTTAAGTTCCTGCCAAACTCAGATGGCACAGGAGAAGTTTTCCTCCCCAGCCACCTGTGTGTCAGCTCCTCCAGGGCTCAGCATCCCCCTGTTTGCCCCCACAGCTCCCCAGCCCTGCTCAGTGCCCACCACCACAACTGTGTAACCACGACCAGCTCTCAGCCCCTCACGGCGTAATCAAAACCATCCCGGCCCATCCCGGGGAGCAACTGGAACCACTTTGAGGCGAGAAGCCCATTACTGAGTTATAAACCTCTCCCATCCTCCACGGGAGCCTTTCACAGAAAAATAATAACTCCAACCCATGTGGTGAGGAGGGAGAGAATACGGTGTCTCCAGGTAACAAATATTTGCTTCTCTCGCCCTTGTTCCAGCCATAAAATGGATTTATTAAAAAAAAAAAAAATCCTGAATTTGATTTCGTTTGAATTAAACTTGAGGGTGCCCCCCCTGCTCCCCACTGAGCTTTGTTTAATATGTTTGAAGCTGTGAAGTCTCAGCTGAGTGTGTAGGATACAGAAGGCAGGGCTTGAATAGCCCAGCTCCGTTGGCATCAGTGGATTAGCACTGATTTAAATTAAATAAAAGCTGGGGATGTGATGGGTAAGTGCAGGCAGAGAGTCAACAGGAGCATGTGGGCAGATGTCCTGATCCCCTGTCCACCAAAACTCAGAGCTCCCAGTGCCCCTCAGTGCATTCCCATCAGCTCTGCCCAGCAAGGGTAAGAGGAATAACTAAACTTTTGAGCCACTACCATGCAACAAAGTAGATTTTTCCTTGTCATCTATAGTCTGAAAAAAAAAAAAAGGACCAATTTTTGTCCTTAGAGCTTTTCTCCCCTTGGTGCAGAGGGGCTGGGGGGAGCTCTCACCTGCCCTCTGGAAGTGGGAGCCGAGCAGAGCCATGCCCAGGCCAGGGTGGTGATGCCACGTTCCAGGTGGAGGCTGCCTGCCCTCCTTGGATTCTCAGAAAACCCCTGCAATTCGCAAAATTCCACATTTTGCTTCCCCATTTACTCTGCTTGGACTGGCCCCCACCAGCCTCTCACCCCTTTTCCTGCTTTGGAGGGACAGGATTCCTTTTGAAGGGACAGGATTCCCTTTGAGGGACGGGATTCCCTTTCACATAACCAAATGGATTAAAGATCAGAATTTTAACCACAGCTAGTCATCAACTAACCCATGATGGGTCCATGCAGGGTCATGGATGTGCCTGAGACTGAGATAACAGCAACTGCTCAGGAAAACTCCACCAATTAGGACAAAAAAATCCATCACCACATGGTCCTTTAGGACCATCTCTTTTCTGCTGCCTCCACCATGAAATCTCATCTCTGGCCACTAGAAGCAGAAGAGAAAGCCAAGAGACAAGCAGAGGACACGGTTCCTCCTGCTCTGCCCCTTCCTTGGCCCAAAATCTAATAAAGATGATTAAATTACATGTCTTTTCCTCCCGGTGCAATCCCCGCACACCGCCCGGGCATTGGAGCTCAGGAAATCAGGCACGACAACTTCCCTCGTGAAACCTAAGAAGGCAGAGCAGGGGTCTGGAGAGACAGGCCCTGCACCAGTGGGCTGCTCTAATTAAGAAATCACCCTGCTGAGCAGAACCAAATCTAAATAAAATAGAGAAAGGAACTCGGTTCAAAAACGCTGCCCCGCGGCCCAGCCCAGGCACGGGGAGTTTTCCTCCTCTGCTCCCTCTTGGAGGGTGAGGGAGGCTCACACAGAGCCCTGTGTGTGCTTGGGGTGGCCAACTTCCAAAGGAAAAATACACCAGCCGTGGATGGCAACAGGCTGCTGGGTTTGGGATTTTATTTTTTTTAATTGGTGATTTGAATTTTTTTTTTTTTAAATTATATTTGGCTTGCTCTTTGCTAAGGAGGGGGGAACCAAACCCCCCCGTGATGGTTAGATTGTTGGGATGGCTGGTCCAAACTGGTCTGGGACAGAAAACTGGAGGTTGGGTTACACTTCCCACTGGCCCAGAAAAGTTTCTGTCTTTCATGGAAAAATGTTGAA
>NW_016690214.1:986156-1009940 GCF_001604755.1 Lepidothrix coronata | reverse complement strand
CCTTCCAGTGCCTGACAACCCCTTCCATGAAGAAATTCCTCCTGATGTCCAACCTGAATCTCCCCTGGCACAAGTGGAGGCTGGGAGAAGAGGCTGATCCTCAGCTTGCTCCAGTGGGGTGGAATGAGATGAGATTTAAGGTCCCTTCCAACCCAAACCATTCTGTGAGTCTACAAAATTATTTTCACCACCAGGGCTATCAGACACTGGGACAGGGACCCAGAGGGGATCTGCATCCTTGGAGATACTCAGACCTGCACTGGACATGCCCCAGGCAACCCAGTGTGGGTGTCCCTGCTGTGGCAGGGTGGAACTGGAGCCCTGCAGGGTCTGTTCCAGCTGAAATGATCTGCAGTCCTGTGTCTCTCTACCCACACCCCCAGTGCTCCCATTTCCTTCCAGCCTGCACTTGCTCCTGAGCCTCTGGAGGGGCTCCCAGACCCTCCCAGACATATTATTGCTGCAGTTTCTTTTCCAACAGTAAAACCATTTCTCCATAGCTCAGCTAAAGCCTTAACACTCCCCTTTCAGTTCCTTTTACGACAGCCCCGGGCTACTGCCAGCCAGGCTCCCCTCGCCACCCAACCCTCTGCTCAGCAACTCCCCCAACTCCCTCACAGCCCTGCCTGGTCTGCAACTGGGGGAAAAAAGGCAAATAAATGCACTACAGAAGAAGAACATTGGAGTTGGAAGCCAACAGAGAGTGGCAAGGAGCCAGCAGGAGGGCTCAGGGCTGCACTGAGCCCACCCCACACACCAGCTGGGGTCTAACCTGCCCCAGGGACAGCAAGGCTGGGCTGAATGAGAGCTCTGGGCTGGTTATCCACGGGGTTTGTGCCCATTCCTCATCCCTCAGGCAATACAGGGGGAAATTGGGGCTGCAGTGCAGTGGGGTTTCTCCCTCCTGTGCTCTCTCCCCTTTTCCACAGGGCATGGGCTGAAGGTGGCCCAGCCAGGCCAGGAGCAGAGGGAGGGCACGTGTGCTGTACTCACACACACACAGCACAGACATACCTGCACGTTCCAGGCTCTGGGTGAAGCCATTCCATCACTATCCTCTTCATCTCTGGTGGGGATCCCAGGGCTCCTCTGGAGAATGGACATCCAGCCTCCTGGAACAGCAGTGTCATGGCATGGCCACATCCCTGGTGCTGCAGGGGGAATTCCCAGCCCGGAGCTGCAGCGAGCTGGACAATCCCAGCCAGCAGGTACCCGGCCAACACCCCCACACTGCTTGGCCAGCAAAGCTCTGAGCTGCTCAGGGGGAGCACATGGCCCAGCTCGAAGGACAAGGCTCCCCAAAAGCCCCGCTCAGAACCAGCTGCCCCTGCCCTGCCTCCATCCTGGACTCCGCTCTCAGCAATTCCAGAGCTTCCCAGAGAGCAGGGACGCCCCAGGCCCCACTCCGACTGCTGGAGATGGATGAGCAGCGAGCCAGCTGATGTCCCAGCAGGGACTGAGGCTGGAGCAGGCTCTGATCCCACCTTTTATGCCCTTGGTTTCTCCGTTGCTGGCCCGTGTCGGGAGGCAGCGGCAGCACGCAGGGGATGGAGATGCTGGGCTTTAGCAACAGTCCAAGGACAGCCTTTCTGTGGCTCCATTCATAGTGCCAGGCACGGTACAACAGCCCAGCAATTGTTCTCCCAAGCATCACCTTCCCGTGGAGGCCACTGGCAGATCCCTCCCCTGCGGGCACGCGGGGCAGGCAGGGCTCCATCACTTCCCTTAGCGTTATTCCTTTCATTACCCACCCTGCCCTGCAGATTTCTCCAGAGAAATTCCAGAGAAATTCCACCATGGGCAGACAAGGATTATTTTTTTTTTCTCCTTCCTTCTCTCCATCGCTTTTCCTTTCTCTCCTTCTCCCTCTCTCTTCCCTTCTTCTTGCTTTGGCTCTGCTCACCTGCATTCCCATGGGCTGAAAGAAAAGGCACAGACCTAATTAAAGCTACCCAAGCCATATCTGGAGGTATTAGGGATGATGATGGCCCAGAGGACAAGGGTATTCCTGGGATTGTTATCCACCAGCACAAAGGGACAAGTGGGTTGCTCATTTTTTCTAAGCTCTCCAATGTAATTGTTTTTATTCCTAACACTCTGTGATTCGGAGTTTGGGGTTTCCCCAAATACTCCACCTCACCTGGAGTCTGGATTTGTTGGCCCCACAGTGCAGAGCAGCAGGATGGGGATCCCGGGTGGGAGAAGCACCAGTGGGATCAAGGGGAAAGGGCTCCCCAGGAGCCAAAGGAGTTGTCTCACCAGGGCGGCTCGAAGCCAAACCACCACAACAGGTCAAGGTGAGGAAAGAGTGTCAGGAGTGCCACAAGTGGAATTTTCCTGAGAAATTTGCAAAGAGTTTTTTCCTGGATGTTGGCAAAGAGTTTTTCACCCAGGTCTGTTGCTAGATAGAGCCAAATTCCATCCTATTCCTGTTGCATAATATAATTAATAGTAATACAAGCTCTGTCGTTATGCAACAAACCTTTCTGTTCCAGTCTCATCTCACCTCAATCACCAATCCTTGCAGTGGTGTTAACACTGTTTCCTCACCCTGCACTCGGTGTAACCTCATTAATCCAAAGCCTAAGGTCTACGTTATTTATTTATTCCACATGATAAAACCAGGATATTACTCACTGTGATAACATGGGTTAATTTTCAGTGAAGCCTCTCTTGGCAAACTTTTAATACAATGAATAACACCTCTATCAGATCCCAGATAAAAGCTGTCATATTGTAATCTCAGCTCAGGCTTCGGCCGGGGGACTTCAAGGTGCAGTAATTACGTTCTGCTGGGGTTTTTTTCCTTAATTGTTACTCATAAAAATCAAGGCATAAAATTAAATTAGTTCAGTGTTATTTAGCACGAGCTTTATTCGAGGCCAGCGCCCGTGTCAGGCTGGGAATGGGGTGTTAAATCCCGTTGCCAATGCACCTCTCTGGTGGGCCTTGAGTGGGAAATTCGGTGGACAGCAGTTGGGGTAAGTGGGATAAATGTTGTCCCCATCCCCTCCTCCTGCCTGCCTGGGAGGGTGCAAACAGAGCAACCTGAGCCCCCAAAACTGCACCCAGAGCAGGCTCCTGCATCCTTCCATGGGTGGGAGAAACGTGGGGGAACAAACCTGACAGTGCTAATTTGAGCAATTTCTATCAAAAGCAAAAGAGGGCGAATTGGGTGAAAAAAACACGAGCTGGCCCTAAAGCAGAGTTCCCATTTGGACCCAACCCCGCGCAGTGTCACCGCACACCAGACCCAAAACTACCTCTGTCCTCCCACATGAGGCTGTTCCAGTCCCAGCAGAGCCCAAGGCTGCTCCTGGGACAAACTGGAGCAAGACGGGAACAGTTCCTGAAGGGCTGGAAGGGCCTGGCTGACCTGAGATCACTCCGGGATTTATATTCCGTCCGCGTCGGCGAGCGGAGGAGCGGCCGCGGGACAGAGGGCAGTGGGGTTAGTTTAAAATTAGAAGAGGTGTCGAATGAGCCTTTTCCGTGAATTTGGTTTGCAGGTTTCCTTTTTTCCCCGAATCCCCGCGGGCCTGCGGGCCGGGCGGGCGGCAGAGCCGGGTGTGAGGGATGGCACCGAGCGCGTCATTAGCGCGGGGAAG
Source organism: Lepidothrix coronata (assembly GCF_001604755.1). Classification (NCBI taxonomy): domain Eukaryota; kingdom Metazoa; phylum Chordata; class Aves; order Passeriformes; family Pipridae; genus Lepidothrix; species Lepidothrix coronata. Next base: position 1,006,332 of record NW_016690214.1, on the reverse strand, counting down.
CCTCCGCGAGGTGTCAGAGCCACGATAAGTCCTGTTTAAACTTTACCCAGAGCTAAACACCCGAGTGTCAACACGCACCGCTGCCCGAGCTCTCTGATCGGGCCAGGCAAACATCCAATCAGAAGTATAAATCAAAGCCCAGACACATCCAAGCGAGACTGGAGTGTTTAACTCTACAATTCCCATCTGAGCAGGACTTTCCCAGCGGGTTGCCCACAGCCAGGTCTCTCCCCAGACGTTTGTTTATGTAAGAAACCCGTCTGTGTGCATTATTCCTGTATTTATTTCCCCCTGGTAGGCGCAGGCACAGGGTACACGGTGTCCCAGCCCTGCAGCGCTGCTGGGGGATGCTCTGTTTGCTTTTCCTCCCACCTCATCTCCCCTGGAGACCAACCCTGGACAGCCCAAAATTCCAAATAACAGGAGGGCAAAGCCACGATTCTGAGTTCGCCAAGTGGGAAAGGACAGGGAATGTCACCCACCAGCTTGAGGATCGTCGGGCTCCTCTGTGCCACCCTTCCTGCCCCTAAACCAGGGATTATATTCCCTGTGGGAAGGGGCACAGCAGGGAGGTCTCTCCTTTCGGGAACTCTTCAAAAAAACCCCAAAAAGCCACTTTTTCAAGCCTCCACCACAGCCCAAGGCTCCCTACAAGACCAGACAGCCACTGCCAAGGACGACACGACATTTTGGGTGCCTTTGGGAGCTGTTGGCCACAGCAGTTGCCAACCATTTGCTTCCAGCAGTGGGCTCTGCAGTTTTCCCTGCTCATCCCAGTGCCTGGAGGAGAAGGGGGACCCACCACCCACAGTGTCACCCCACAGCCCCCGTCCCCTCTGCGTGTCCCCGTGCCAGCACCATCCACCTCAACACACAACCACATTTCAGGCTGGCTGAGCTCACCAAGCTTTGCATTAGACCTCCAAGTGATGCAACTCATAATTAGAAACCCATGCCAATATTCAGAGAAAAATCATTATTTTTTTCCCCCAGATTGGGCAAAAGAAAGGTTAAAAAACACCATCTGTCATGGTGATATTTTTTCATATTTCTCTGTCCTTTCCCTCGTTAAGGGGAAGTGGGGAGGGGAGAATGTTCATTTGAAGCTTGCAACATGTTTTATTAATTGCTGGCAAATAATCCTAAGATAAAGTGCACAATAAATTTTTTAATGAGAACATATGGTGGGGGAAAATTGATAGGACTGAGCCTTTGAAGATTTCCTTGTGAGCACAGTCACAAGAGGAGCGGGAAAAGGCCTGGACAGGGAAGCCCAAATATTCCTCAAAGGGAGAACAAGGCAAAGGGCAGGTGGGGGAATTGCTGCTGTCACCAGGTACCAAGTGCTCCAGCTGGACGTGGCCCCTGAAGTGATGCCCAAAAACCAGTTCAGGGCAGGTCTAAACACAGTGTTAAACTCAAAACTCACCTGTGACACTGACCTGTGCCAGGTTCTGGTGCCACTGGCCCCAGGGATCCTCCCTGGTATCAACTGGTCAGGAAGGGACTTAAGCTGAACTGAAATAAGCTGCTCATAATTCATTTATTTTAGATTTATCAGCAGTGCCACAGACACATTCACAAAACCTGAGGGGGGGACAGCATTTAAAGCAACATCTCTGGCAAAACTAAAGAAATAAAAAATACCCCCCAAGGGCAACCTGATCCCCAAGCAGCCACATCCACATTAAACATGGGATTCTTCCAGGGACAACATGACTTAGGAGCACAGCCCTCCAGTGATTTTTAGAGGATCTGTGCTCACCTTGGCATCTCCAAATACCCCATTCAAATACACATCCATGATCAGCTCCACCCTCCAAACCAAACATACCCTGGCCCTTAATCCAGGAGCAGCCGAGCCCTGCAGGGTCTGATGAGGATCAGCCCCTGTGCCCAAGGGCTCCCCAACACCCACCAGCACATTTCAGTGCCCAAGAACCGCTTCTACCTCCAGCAAGCCCGACCCCCGTCCCAGCAGCACCTGGGGAAACACCTCCACAGCACATGGGATTCACTGCATGTGGATTTTGAGATGGAATTTTGCCTTGGACCCCCCAGCTCTGGGCAATTCGAGGCATTCAGCATCCCCCTGAGCTGCAGCAAGGGGTGTGGATGCACCCCAGGGGTCTGAGCTCATGCAAAGCAGGTGCCACAAGCAAGAAGTGTCCCCAAAAGTCATCAAATAGTCACCTTAAAATAAAATTAAAACCCTCACTGACTGGAAGTAAAGAAATAAAGACTTGAAAAGGGCATCTGGCTTTCACACCATTGGAGTTCACTCAGACAAGTGGCTCTACTCCACCAAAATTCAGCTTTCTGGTCAGGAAAATTCAGGATTCAGGCAATTCCAGGAGCTGGAGCTTTAAGGAAAACCTCCTGGGAGAGCAGAGCCTGGTGCTTTTCCAACCTGTCGATATTCCTTGGCCCTGATTGATTCAGTCACGAGACCAGGCCAGGGCACCCCAGGGCAGGAGCTGCAAGTGCCAACTTGCATCAGTAACCCATTAACCACGGGCAGAGACAGATATTGAGAGGACTTTGATTTAAAAGCATGTCACCTCAAAACAAGACACCCTCCACCTGCACTGCCCAGCCCTTCCCCTCTCATTTAGGACTCCTGACAAACAGATTTAAGACCCTGATGAGATGGACAAATAGTTCCTGACCAGGAACGCGCTGCAGGAGCGTAAAATATAGAGTACAGGTATTTTTCAGGTGCTCCCATTTTCGAACAACAAGCCCTGTAGCCCTTCAGGGGAGTGTGAAAACCAGAACATTTGAAGCTATGATCCCAAAATTGTCATCATCCCACACCTGCACTGGGTGTTCCTGCCCTGGGCAGTGCAGAGGGGACCCCCAAAATCCCGACCCTTCCCGAGCCAGCACGATTCCTCTTGTTCTTCTCATGGACTTTCACCACCCAAACCAAACACAGGGGCCGTGGGGCAGCACAGGGGAAGTCAGGCAGGCTCAGCCAACCCTGCCAGCACTCCCACACTGCCCAGGATCCCTTTTTATCAGTGTGGGGACGAGAGATGTCAAGGACTTTGGTCCTTTCACAAGTCAAAACCCACGGCGGTGGCAGGAGGATGGTGAAGGTTTAGAGGGAGGCACTTCTGGGGGGAACAGGGGGATTTCCTTGGAGGGTGATGTGCCCACTGCTGCCCTTCCTCCCTGCCAGCTCCCCCTGTGTGCCCAAAGGCACAGACTGCCTGGCATATGGACAATATTCCCTGTTTTACACAGACAGGATAAGGAGGAGAGAAAGAAAGATTTTTCCCTATTGCAACCCACTAAAATTAAGATCTAAAGAAAATAAAGGCAAAATAAAAAAAGGTAAGAAATTGCATGGAAATATTTGCAATATTCATCCTAAAGCACCACTGGAGCAAAAGGCATCAGCAGTGAGCTTGAGGCTCTTGAAAACTGGCCAGTTCCATGTACATGTATTATTTTTTTACATATAGATATATATATAATTTTTCCCACAGAACCTCAGATTAAGTGGAAAGTTGGGCCAGGAATCCTATGAGAAAAGGAAGGGATTTCCCAGGAGATTTCCATCACTTCCTCCCCACACTCAGGCCGGAAAGCTGGTGCTGTGAGAATTGTCCCTCTATGGGTATTTTGGCCCATCCTCTTCCAGTGCTGAACAACCCGGGGGCCAAACTGGCAGGAAACATCCCATTGTCTCTGATTTTTTAATTAAAACAAAGCTGGTGTAAATATATTGTTGAGGATTTGGATAAAAGTTGAGAGTTGAGGGGGCATTTTCAAGCCAGGAAACAGGAGGGGTTTAATTTTTTGCAGACCCACAATAACGAGCCACTTTCTCTTCACAGGCACAGAGAGAAACCTGCAGAAAATGCTTTGCCCATCTGCTCCTTCCCCACAGAGCAATGCAGGAGCTGCAATCCTATTTTTTCTGCCCAGGAACAAGATGGCAGGTCCTTGGGAATCTCATGGCAACCTCATGTGTGGAGCAGTGCAGGCAACAGCGCTGAAAAATTCCACTCAGGAATTTGGATAAGGGTCAGGAAACACAGAAAAGGAAGCAGCTGAACAGCAAACTGAAAACAAGACACCTGGGTGTCCCTCACCTCCAAACTCCAGCACTGCTACAGCAACAAACCCCATCAAATCATCCAGCTTTGCATCATGGACAAGGTTTCCCAAGATTTGGTGCCTCCACCGCTGGTTTTGCTCCGGTTGTCACCAAATGCCAAGCTCATTTCTCTGAGGAGGTGGTTTGGACCTCCCTGTTCCCAACAGACACCAAATCCAGCCACAGAACCCCTTCAGCACCCAGTGCCCATCAAGGGATTTTCTCTGCATGAGACCTTCCAACTGAGAAAACACAAATCCACAAGGAAAATACAAATCTGTGGGGGAAAAGCCAAGGAAGGATCTCAAGGACCGGATTGGGGCTTTTTCCAGCTTCCAAACCTGGAGGTCTCCCCTTTGTGAGGAAGGAGCAGAGCCCACCCCCAGCTCAGCACACAGAGCCAGCTCTGGGAGTTCATCAGCCAGAATTTCCCCCGTTTGGGACAGGAAAGAGCCCCATGTCCCCCATCCCTGCTGCGCTCGAGGAGGTCCTGGGCAGGCAGGGAGGAGGTGGGAAGGGGAAGGAGGGGGATGCTGAGAGTGGATTTCAGACTTTCACATCCCCTCTCCAGATGTGCCGGGAGTGGAACCCGACCCCGGAGGAAGGGGTCTGAGCCGGGATTTAGCAGTTTACCTCCAACGTTTGCCCGGAATTCTTTACGGCACGGCTCGAAGTCGAGCTGAGAAGTTTCTCAAGCCCCTCATGCCCCGGTGCCAACCCTCACCCTGCAGCTCCCCACAGATTCTAGGAACTGCCCCGGAGCGAGGGAGGAATTTCTGTGCAGCCTCCCTACCTCACCCTGTGCTTTTTGGCCGGGGCTGCCTAAAAACCACTTGGCCTGTCCTGGCAGCCAAGTGCCAAGGTATATATGTATGTCCCGACCCAAATGAATGGAGCTGCTGAATTAAGTGCTGCAGCAAAACCCTGCAGGACAATCAAACCCATTGATGGTGCTGCAGAGCCCAGAAGTCTCCGTTGCTCCGAGCCAGAGCTCCCACAGCAGAGCCCTCCTGGTCGGAGCCATCTCCCCTGTGGGATGGTCACCGGCCTCCTGCCTGGGCTCTTCTTGGGGAAAAGCCACTTCTCCCTGGAAACAGAAGTGCTGCCAGCCCAGCCAGGGCTGGAGTCTCCTCTGGGGCACCCACCACGTAGCTTGGAGCCCTCTCAAACGCTGCCCAAATAAATCCACACTCCTTGGAAGAGGGAGTCTGCACACAGACCTGGTCCTGCAGGTCACTCAGTCCACAGAAACCGAGCCCAGGTCTAAGGTGGGCCCAGCCCACGCCCTGGAGCCTGTGGGACTCAAGGCCACAGGGGCTGTGTGTCCCCTTGCTTTCCTTCTGCCACGCCAAGCAATCGGCTTCCAGCTGCCACGCCGACCTGGGGAGGGAGAAACCTTCCCAAAGGAAAGAATTTGGGAAGGAGAAATCTCCCTGCCACTCATAAACTGAGCAAATTCAATACGGGCAACCATAGACAAGGGATAAATACTAAAAAAAAACCCAAAACTCAAGATGTCAATTTTACAGTTGCTCTCTGGCTCTTTGCTGACCATAACCACACTTTAAACAGTGTTTTATGATGCAAACAGTCAGAAACCTACTGCTGGAAGCTTTTGGAATGAGCTAGCCACTCTGCAGAGATAGGAGCAGCCCAGGTGGACACTCCAAGCCAGCTCACTCGGAGGCTGAGCCAGGGCAGGACGACTTGCTTGGCTCTGGGGCACAAACCACAGCCCCGAGCCATTGATGCTGCCCATCTGCATGTGAAAAAGCAAACACATAAATAAAAATTACCGTGAACGGGCAGAAAACGATGCTGGAGAACGTTCCCACTGGCTTGGCTTCTCCTCAGCCCTGGAAGCAGAGCTGCACCACAACCAGTGCTTGGCCAAAGCCACCCGGCCACCACTCGCCCACCCCGGTGCCCAGGGGCACGGGCTGGGCTGCAAACCCTCTCCCACCCACGCCTGCTGGGACAAGGGAGAGGCTGTGCTCCTGCAGCTTTGAAAAATTATTAATAAAATGCCAATGGGTTGGTCAGAGCTTCTGGTTTTTTGGGGGTTTTCGTGTGTTTTTTTTTTAAAACTGGTTTTGAGTGACACAAACCCTCCTGTATTGCACAAACTCATCTGCCACTGGCCAGTTGTGCAAATAGCAGAGTTTGCTTTCTGCCAAGGACCCAAAAGAGCCAAGATGAGCCAAGAGTTGTGCTGGGTACCCAACCCAAAAGCTGCCACACACACGCATGCACAAAAAGCAAACACAGCATTATTTTTTACTTCTTTTCTAGAAGTTGTGCCCTGTTCCCCTGTGTCTCCCTGGATCTGTCATTCTGGCAGCTTCAAAAGTTGTTTAGATGAACTGAGCCTTTGGCCACTTCTAAGCCTGTTTGGGAAAAGATGGAGCTCCTGAAGGATGGAGTTGTGTGACAGAAGATGGACAAGGAGAGGAAGGGAAGTTTATGGATGTGGTGATTGGGAAAGGACAACCTGGATGTAAGAGATTTTACCCAGAGAAAGCTTTGCTGATCACCTCAGAAATGGGAAAAGCTTCCCCCCCACACCCTGCGAAGAGAGGAAGAGTTCCTCTGTCCTTCACCCCACCTTTGGAACAAGGTGGATCAGATAGGAGCAATTCCTTTCTAGTACTCTTGAGCCACGTGAGCAAGAGCTGCTCACCAGCCCAGAACAGGGTTTGGTGCCCCACCCAGCACTCAGCTCCTCAAAGAGCCCGGCCATGACCTCTCACACTCCTGGTAACCACATTCCTGCAGCCTGTGCCAGTGCCACTGCAAAGGCTGGGAATCTCCAGCGGGCAAAAACAGCCCCAAAGATCAGCAAGGTCATCCAGAGGGATTCACCAGCCCCAAAGGGTTTCTCCACCACAGCAAACCCCAGAGATCACCCTGCACTACCAGCAGACCTCACCGACTCAGCTCACCCTGCTGAAGATCACAATTACAGGGAAAAAAAGACAAGGAGAGACAGGTGGCACACCCTAAAATAGAGAGGTTTTCATAATGGTTCCACACTGGCCTGGGGCCAGCCCACAGCTCTGAAAGCTCAGGGGCAGGAGAAGGGATTTAGGAGCTCAACTCCACATTTCACAACTGGTCCCAGGCCTGCAGAGGGACCAGCCCAAACCCCACATCCAGGAGGCTGAAGTCAGATCTCAATCTGAATTTGGTGGCTTGGGCAAGTTTCAAGAATCACAAATTACCTCTACTTATTATTATTATTAATAATAAAATGTTATTTCACGCAGGAGCTTTGAGGTTCATTGTGATCTGCAGAGAAGTGGCTCGAGCAGGGGCAGAATGCACAGCTGGCAGGAGCAGGTGGGGTTTGCATCGTCTCCTCCAGCTCCCAGGGCCAAACTCTGCCTGAACTCCACGATGGGAACACACCACGTGCACGTCTCAGCACCCCTGAGCTCCAGAGCAGCCCCCAGGCTGCAGACACTGACCCCACATTCCCCCTCCTGGCTGCACAAGAGCAGCAGCTCAGCCTCCCGATCTTCACCATGAGCACCACCAGGCTTGCCCCCCGTGTGACAACGAGCCCAGGGCTGGCTCCTGGTCTTCTGCCAGGGAAGAAATTTCACCAGCCAGGAGCAGGGCAAGGTCAGACACCGAGCCAGTCTGGTGCCACCCACACTGCTCCAGTCTGCATCCCGCTGGGCTCTGGGCTAAACCTCTGTGAACATGGTTGTCTAGTTCTTCTGCTTGTACTGCCCTATTTTGGGAGTTTGTTTAGTGAAAGAAGAACCAAAATTGCAAAATAAATATGTTATTTCAGCCTTAAAAAAGGAGGGAGGGCCAGAGCCTGGGGAGGACCCACTGGTGCACCTCTTTCCAACCTGGCTTCCAACAGGTTTCCAAGGGCTCAGCCTGAGCTGTTGAACATCCTCACAATGAGCCAGCCCAAGCCAGCAAACACCTCAGTGTTCCCTAGAAAAGCACCAGAGAAGCAGATTGTGCTGATGCCAATGGCTCTACCTGCTCCAAACCTGACCCCAGCTCCTCCATGGACACTTTTGCTTCTCCTCTGCCTTTCACAGAATCCCAGAATGGTTTGGGTTGGAAGGGAGCTTAAAGTTCATCAAGTTCCACCCTCTGCCATGGGCAGGGACACCTTCCATAGACCAGGTTGCTCCAAGCCCCGTCCAACCTGGCCTTGGACACTTCCAGGGATGGGGCAGCCACAGCTTCTCTGGGCAACCTGTGCCAGGGCCTCCCCACCCTCACAGGGAAGGATTCCTTCCCAATATTCAATCTAAAGCTGCCCTCCTTCAGCTTAAAGCCATTCCCACCATCCCATCCCTGCTTATCTTTGCAAAATGTCCCTCTCCAGGCTTCCTGTATGTCCTCCTTAGGTCCTGGTACTTCCCTGGCACTGCAAAGCCTCCCTGTGCCATCCAACCCGCACAGCCAGGTCGGGGAGATCAGACCCACACCTCCAGGCTGGAACTGCCCATCCTGCTCCTCAGGCCCTTCACAAAGGAGCCCTCATTTCCCACTGGGTGAACAATCCTCGTCCTGGCCAAGGACACCAAACCCCGAGCAGCCCCAAACCCCGAGCAGCCCCCGCCGCAGACCCGCAGCCGCTCATTGTCATCACACTCAAGGAGTGGGTAATTAATGCTGAAAGGTGTGATTGCAGCCAAGCAGGCTGGCTAATCCCCCCCTGATTTTGGCTAATCATCGCCTGAATTGCTCTAATGTCCCCCATCATTTAGAAATACAATCTGAAGGTGGTGGGAGGGACTCGCTGCCATTCCTATGGAAATGCAGGACCCCTTTCCATGTCTAAACACTGCAACTTCCCTAGTCAGCAGGCCAAGGCCAGGTTCCCAAGCTGAGGGAACTTTTTCCTGCAGCAGGTCAAACGTGGCTCTGCAATTCCGTGATCCTTTCCAGGGTGCTGCATTAGCAGTTGGATTGGGAAAAAAAAAACACTTAGGAGTCAGTTTGGTACCTCTGCCTCTCTTAAATCATAAGAAAATACCCATTTCCTATTCCTGCATCGCTGTAGCACAGAGCTGTCCCCCCACAGGGACACAGCCAGACCAAGGCTGCTCAACTGATGCAGCTGAGGGCACAGGTAAAGAAAAGGAGGATGTGCTATAGCTTGGAGATTTCTTTATCACAGATTATCAGCTCCGTGGATCTTGCAAAGCCATTAAAGTGATGGATGACTGTGACTATTTTGTGTCCAGAAATGCCACAACAAAACAGTTTTTTAAAAGCTCAGTACAAACCGAAGCCCTTGTTTCCTGTACAGGGTGTTCTGTCAGTGCACTGTCTCGTGGATGGGTCAGATAAACAGCTGGGGTTGTGTGTGATGAGCTGGAGGCCACGGGGAACCATCTGATTTGACCTCAGGGAACTGTCAGTGGCTCATTGAAACTCAGAGCCCCAAGGCCACCAGGGCTGGGACCTCGGTGGAGTAGGTAGTGCTCAAAAATGACACAAGACACGCTGAAACCTACCCCCTGTCAGCCATTCCTGATCCCACCACATCCTTCCATCACCCATTCCTGATCCCCAACAACATCTTCCTCCTGAACAGGCCACCCCCTGGCACAGCAAGGCACAATCACCTGGCAAAGCTCTGCAATGTCCTTGGCTGAGCTCCCTGTTTGCACACCAGGAGCAGGCAGTGGGAGCTGCCACTGGGCTGACATCCCACCCTCTCCCCTGCAGACCTGGGAGCCCATCACCAGCCACCCTGTGCTGGGACAGCAAACCCTCCCCACGCCACAGCCCTGGGGTGTTGTCCCACCCTGTGCCAAGGAGATCAGAAACCAGGATCTCATGGGGCAAACAACGATGTTTCCCTGCCCCTTTGCAGCAGGTCATTGCTCTCCCTCCCCTCTTTAATTAATGGAAACAATCCCTCTGCAAAAACGCTCCTGGTTTTACAAGCCGGGAGGGCTCGCACACCTTCCCCCTGGCAGGGAGCCCTGAGGGGTGAGCACAGGCACAGACCTGCCCTCTCCTCACACGGGATCCTCTCGGGTGACCCTGGATCCCACGGGACTGTTTGCTTTGGATGCGACGCCGGCGTTGGGTTCGGTGTTAGTCAAACTGACCTTTCCTGTTTTCTGAGTCAACGGCCCCGGATCAGGCAAGTCAGGCACAAGATGTTGAAAATTAATCACCAGCAGGGGCTGACGGGAAACTGCCTGATTGGAGAAGTGGCATCTGGTGGGAGCACCGGCCTCGTTCCCTCAGCTGAAGCGAACACCCCTCACGCTCTGCTGAAAACCCTCCCTGGGGCCACGGCGAGCAAAGAAACCCCCCAGAAAGCTCCCAGCAGTGACACCCCCAGCAGTGACACCCTCAGCAGTGACACCCCCAGCAGTGACACCCTCAGCAGTGACACCCCCAGCTCGGGGGCAGCTGAAAGCACTCAGCATCCTGCAGGGTCAAAGCCCGAGGTTAATCCTGAGCACTGCATTCCCCCGGGACAGCCCTGATTGAGGGTGGCAGCACCAGGCAGGGAGTTAATGGGTCAGAACTTCATCAGCCCAACGCACCAGACTCCCCTAAAATAGCCCAAAAACATCTGATTTTAGCCTAAAGAGCCTTCCCCAGACAGAGAGGTCTCCTCTCACTCCACAGTCACCCCGTTGTCCTCCTGGCTTTTTCTTCCACAAATGCTGCCAGACCAGTAGGACTGGATTTGATTCTCTTTGGGAGATTTCTTTTTTTTTTTTTTTCCTCCCTATCCCAAAATATCCCTCCTGCCCCAGTAATACCGAAAAAATGTGGGTGTTTCTGTACAGTTTCAGGTAATTTTGGAGACCTCAGATTTGTCACCTCTTCAGGGCCTGTTGTTCAAGCTGTCTCAGAAAAAGAAAGCTCATGGAAATTATTTGGCCTGGCCAGGTCCAAACCTGGACCATTTGACCCCAAATGATAAAGGATCTGATTCTGGACAGTCTTTGAGCCAACTAAGGACAAATGATAAGGTGACAGATAAGCAAAGAACTCAATAAAAAGCCCATGAGGAGCTGAATGTGCAGCAAGAAACAGGATCCTGCCTTGCTATGAATAGTCCCGTGGATTCTCTGGGGTCTAGTACAGAGAAGTGCACATTGCTGTGCTTTTTCTCACCAGTGTTTAACTGTATCTCTACAAATTACAAAAAAAAAAAATTAAAATAATTTCTTCAACATCCTCTTTGTCAAATTTGGCAGAAATTGGAGCAGGAATTCCAAAGGGGGACACAGGACAGTGATGAGGGAGAAGGAGACACATATCCATACCTGTATCTTGTTTGGTTTGAGTTCAGACACAAAAGGGATGCTCAGAAGCCTCACTAATAGATTGAAAAAAACCAAACCCAGCTGTTTTCTAAAGAGCAAACATTCCCCACTGCCAGGCCCTGGGGCTGGTGCTAGGAGGACAGTCCCATCCCAGGGCTGGCAGAGCAGTGCTGTCCCAGCCAGGGCTGATCCCAAAATCCTCCTTTGTTTCTCAACTTTGAGTTTTCTTTGCCTTTTTTTTTTTTTTCTTTTTTTTTTTTTTTTTTTTTTGCAAGGTAACAATACCTCCTTTCAGGCTCTGCCAAAGCCCTGCTCAAGCCCACTCAGATAAGAGCTGGCAGGAAAGGTAACTGCCATCAATATTTTGGTGAATGTTAACTACCTGAGGACAGGCTGGGAGGGGGATCCCAACAGTCGGGCGCGAGCACCTGGGCTACGTTTGAAAACACCACATTAAAAGTCATCTCCCTGCCCAGATCCCCCTGAACTCCCACCAGAGTCTCTCCAGTGGCTGCAAAGACAGCGCTGAGCGAGTCAGGGCTGAGTCTGCAGTCGGGCTGCACACCAAGGTAGGTTCTCCCGGCGCTTCTCTTGCGGCCCTTTCCTTCGCTCCACTGCAGCATCCCCCTCAGCCAGAGTTCATTCTGGAGGAGTGTGGCAAGCAGGACTCGCAGCCCTAAATTCTCAAGCGCAGGTTTCAGAATTAAACGCTAAAAACCAAAATAAAACAGGACTGGGGACGTCTTTTTGTCTCCTGGGGCTTCCCCCAGAGCTCCCTCGCCGGCGCTTGGGCTGATCGGGGGCAGCACCTGATTCCATCCCTTTCTTCAAAGGCAAACCCGGGTTGGTGTGTTGGGAGCAGGAAGCTGGGATCACGATAGAGAGTGGCTCGAGACTGACAGCAAATTAAACTCCACGCCAAGGTACATATACACCCTTCGGAGACATATTTATAATAGGGTTTTTTCCTAAGCCCAGAAAATATAACGATATTCTGTCATGCAGTCTGAGACTTTCTGTGTTATTATTAAGACATAGCAAACATTTCTAGGTATAAAAAACTGGGAGCTGGAGGGTGTTATTCTCAGAATAAACTTTTCCCACTTAGCAGCAGGATGAGTTTTTTTCTCATGTTCGTGCAAAAAAAAAAAAAGTACGATTTTTGCCAAGCAAAATGGCCAGAGCATATTTCTAATCTGTCACAGGTAGGAGAGGCAGGTAGAGAGACAGACACAGAAAAACCAGTACTCCCTGCCCTCCCCACTTCTGCTTTTCTATCTCCTTCTCCTTTGCTCCAGTAGTTTTAACACCACGAGTGTTGAGCTATTTTTCTTCTCACCATAAGCTGCTCCTGCGACAGCCCTTCCTGCTTCCTTGCCACTCCAGCAAAGGAAAGCAGGAGGGAAATCGAACAAATTCTCCTCCTCTGCAAATTGTTAAATTAAAAGTAAATAAATAAACTGATCAAAAAGCAGTTCTGTTTGTGGATTATGCAGTGATTGGGAGAGAAATTAAAGCAGCACCAGAGCAGCTCCCAGGCTGTCCTGCCTCTTGTCCCTCCAGGTTGGGATGGAGACCTGGATCCCAGTCCAGCCCCAGGGCAGGCATTTAAAATCAGCTGGGATTTCATGTCAGCACCTCCTGAACAAGGCTCGTGGTGCTCACCCCAACCCCCCTGGCACCCAACGTGGAAAACTCCTGGAATTATCAGCATAGGGCAAAAAAGGGAGGAGAGGAGGGAAGCACCAGGAACGTGTCAGGGATGCTGGGAACAACCCACCAGCCCTGAGTGCCCGGTGCCAGCAATGCCATCCAGCTGCCACCACCAAAACCAGGCACCTTAAAAATCCCTTGGGAGGCTTTCCCGGGGGAAGAGGAGGCTGGGAGCTGCTGGGAGATCCCGGGATGGAGCACCCTCAGCATCCCTGGGGAGCAGGAAAACGGTGTCCCACATTCAGCAGCAGCTGGGAAAAGGCTCAGTGCTCACTCCTGGGGTTGCATCCCATCCCTAAGGGATGGAGAGACACGGCCACATCCAACTGCAGAGACACCAGGGGAAAATGGGCCCAAGTTTCAGCAGAACGAGCCCAGAGCGTGGTGGGTTCAGCACCCCCGGGGTGGCATCGGGCACAGGATGGGACTCACACACCGAGAAGGGAGGGGGGCCCTGAGCACCCCCTTCCCCACAGCCCCGGGGAAGAAATACAGCACAAACCACGAAAAAATTATCTAAATTCTTAGACACGTCTCAAGATTTATGGCCTATGCAAAATAAAATATTTATAGAGTGCCTGGGCACAAAGTTCTGCGCTTGGCATAGAGAGAGGACAGCAAGACCCAGCTCTAGGGCTGCCTGCATACGTGAGTCTGTCTTTAAATATATATATATAACTAAAACAAATCCCTGTTTATTACTCAGTAGAGAAAACTGCAGGTTTTTTTACATAAATAATCCCAGTGTAAATAAACTCCCCACCCTGAGCAAACTCGAAGTGATCCCATAGCAGATTTCTCTATTTTTCAAATAAATCACCCGTTCCACCCCAACATGGACCTGGCAGCTAGAATTTCCAAATCACTCAGGAGCAGCGCTGGGATGGGAGCTGGAAACAACCCAAACAAACAATTTTACAAGTTCCAGAAGCCGGGTCCCCCCCCCCAAGCCCCATCCTCTCCCCCCCTCCTCTCCTTTTTTTTTTTTTTTTTTTATTTTTTTTTTTTTAATTTGACGAGCGGGAGGGGTGGGCGCTGCCACTGGCCCATAGGAAATCGGTGACCCGGGGACATCTGCAAGCCATTAGGACACAGACTTCAGGTAGCTCCCAGAAACACGTGCTGTCCACATTACACCCTCCAAGTATATTTCCACAACTTTACTTCTCCAAATAAACAGTCGGGCTCTCCCCGCATTAGCGAGGAGCTGCACAAACAGGTACAGAGAATGGCAGTTTTATTCCCCTTTCCAGTTCTGATGGATTTCTTGCGAGCTGTTGCCGGGCCGTGTAATTTGAACTATCGCTTGGAAAACAGAATAGGGCCGGTTTAAAGTTACGGCCGTTTATTTGTGGGGATGTGAGCGCGGAGCATCGCGCGGGACCCGCGGCGGGTTAATTCACCCTGCACCCGACCTGCTGCTCGCCAGAAAGGGGCTGGGGGGGACAAATGGCCGAAACAAAACTGGAAACACACAGATGTGTAAAAATTAGGATCCACCAGGGGTTATGTTCAGGTTGAGAGATTGGGGTTTTTTAAAATTTATTAAGCGGGTTTTACGCCTCCTAAAGAGATTCTGCCTCGCTGAGAGAGGCTCCCTCTCACAGTGAGAGAGGCTCCCTCACAGTGCCCAGAGGGGACGTGTGGCTGATGGCACATTGACCACAGACTGTGACACTGATGCTGTACCATTCATTTACAGGAAAAAACGGATAAAAGTAGGGAGAATATGACAGTGATCACTTGTTTCCAGCGTTCCCCCCAGGGCTTTTTCCCCTTTCTGGAGAGCTCGTATTGTTAAGACTGAAAATTCCATCTTTTGTCCTCATTACTGGAGCTTTGCTTTTGGCTTTGATCACTTCTCCCCCCCCCCAGTGATTCGAACCAGATTGATTTATCTTTGCATCTGATGGGGAAGCACTTCCAGCCCTGGCTGACATCCGGGGGATGCAGCACAACGGGCACGGCTGGTCAGGCCAAAAGTGCTCCCACAAGCTAAAGGTGCACCTTGGGGTGGGGGGAGGAAGAAGAAATTAATAACTCTCCTCTTTTTCTCTTAGGAGGGGAAAGAAAAAAAACCTTTGGGGAGGGTATTTCCATCCCACTTCAACCGAGACGGATAAATTTTCCATTTAGTCAAGTTCGGAGCCAAAACGCCCTCGAGCAAATAAATAAATAGACAAATAAATAAATAAATAGATAGATAAATAAATAAATAAATAAACACTGCCCCCAAAATGTAGCACTTTAATCTCCAGAAGTTTAAAAAAAAAATAAAATGAAATAACAAGAGCGTTTGTGAAGTCCAAGGTTGCGCGCGGTGGTTTCCAGCTGCGGGAGAAAGGGAAGGGAACAGCAAAGAGGTTCCTTCTCCTCCTCGCTATGGTGGAGGCTGTGCCGGAGCCAGGGAATGTTCAAACTCCTCCGGAGCTCGGAGATCCCGACTCCAAAATGGGAGTGAGGGTAAACCCACCCCTGGGTTTTCCTGCGGGGGAGCAGCTCCGCAAACTGGGGACCTGCCCATCAGTGCTGGTACTTCTTGGTAGAAAAGCAAAAAAAATCCCCATTTTTCACCTCTTTTTCTCAGATTTTTAGCACTCCCAAAGCTTTTTTCCAAGGGAAACCAGCCTTTCTCTGCTCACAACTCCTTTTCCGACGCCTCCAGGACTCACCCCAACCCCGACTCCCTCCCCAGCAGGATCTGGCCCCCGGCGGCTTCGCCTTCCCAGGATTATTTTTTAAGTGGTAAATAAATCTCCACACGATTTCAAGCGCCGCTGCTTGACCAGCCCCGATGAGTGTGCAGGTATTTAATAGCTAAAACAGACAGACGTGGTCACATTAACGCTGCCACCCAGCCTGGAAATAATCGGGATCATTTCACCACAGCGCCGGGATTATTGCTCCGAAACTCCTCAGCTTCTTTCACTTCACTCCGCAGAGCGAGTCCATCAGGGTGGGATTTTTAGGCATGAATTAAAACCAAATATCTTTCAGCCACTTGCCTTGGAGCCTTCAGGCTCCTGGTTACCTTATATACAGAAAAAGGGGGAAAAAAATGCCTGTCCACTGGTTTTCTCACCCATTCCCAGGCCAGGATTTGTCAAGCTTAAACCACGCACCGTGTTGCCTCCAGCTCAGGGCGCAGCAGCTTTTGAGGGCCGTGTATTAGCACGACGAGGCAGAAAAATAAACTTTAAAAATTAATACAATGACATAAATATCAAATACTATGGAATTCTCAGCTGGATTTACAAAACTAAAGACAATTCTGCCCCCAGTACGTCACCCATCAGCTACTGCCCTTTATCTCCTTTTTTTTTTTCACTGTGCAATGA
Organism: Lepidothrix coronata; assembly: GCF_001604755.1. NCBI lineage: Eukaryota > Metazoa > Chordata > Aves > Passeriformes > Pipridae > Lepidothrix > Lepidothrix coronata. The sequence continues at coordinate 989,899 of NW_016690214.1, read as the reverse complement.
CCTTCTGATAAGGACGTGCCAGAATGTGCCTGAGAAACGCTGAGGCTTTTGAAAAATAAATAGATACAGGACAAAAAAGGGCAACCCTGTGCAAACCCCACTGGGGAGGCCCTGGCAGAGGTGTCCAACACCTCTGGACCAGCTGGAATATGACACAGTGTCAGAAGGGGTTCAACACCAACCCCGTGTCCTGGGAATGGTGCCACAGCTCTCGGGCAGGTGAGCCCAAAAACAGAGCACAGGTTTCATCCCTGCAGCAGGAACTCTTCTGGCACTTAAGGCAGTAACACCTGGATTGGCACAACGTGGGATCCCTGCCCTGGAGGCCCGACCACGGCTGGGAAAAGGGGATGGGAGAAAAATGGGCTAAAACACGAAGGTTTTGTGCCGGGCGGGAGAACGTTGAGCGGCGACAGAGGACACGGCTGAGCCCTCCCGGCTCACAGCCCTCCTGCAGCACAGGGGGAAAAGCCCGAGTGTGGGAGCATTGCTGTGGTGGGTGGGATGCAGCACTGCTCCCACACCGAGGGAAATGGCCCTGTTTGGGAGGGGGTGACAGAGGGTGAGAACTATTGCCCCGCACTCAGCACCTCCCCTGCCGAGAGCTGCGTCCAAAGGCACGGCAGAAAAACCATCCCGGATGGATCCAAGGGCACGGCCCCATCTGGAATGTCAGGTTTCGTGGCACTGATCAGTGAGTGACAGAGCTTTGATATCGAAATTGAGAGAGAGGCTGCGGGAATGCTTCTGTTTCAGAGAATTCCACTCTAAGCCAAACCTTCCCCTTTTGCGCCCGTCGCAAAAAGCCTTTCCCGGGACTGGGAGGCAGCACCAGCTTCTCCCTGGATTTCTCACCCCCTGGGGGATTCGTGGTGGGGCACAGAGGCTCTGCTGGCCTGTGTGAGGTCAGAGGGGACGGGGTGACATCACAGCATCCCTGGTGAAGCCACCACCCATCCAAGACCCACCCCACGGCCAGGGGGGCCAGAGGGGAGGCTGGACTTCACCAGGGAGCTCGATCAACCCCCCCCAGATGCCACCAAACACCAATAAACCAGATCTTATTCCAGCACAACTGATCTGAGGCGCATCAACACCGTAAGTTCTGAGAGAAAAACCTCCCCCAGAAGCCCCACACGGTGCTGTTCCCTCTGCTGCCCAAACTCCTGTCTCCTCCACTCCACTTGGAAAGATTATTTCCTAAAAAACAGTGATTTGATTTAGCACAAGGCAGGAAAAAAGCCATCAAACGAGGGCTCTAATCCTCGCTAACAATCTTTCCTGATATCTGAGCTCGCCACTTAGGGTAAAACAATGTTAATTCTTTCAAAAGAAAAGAAAACTTCAATCCTGACGGGAAAGCAGCAGCAGCTCAGCCGCTCCAAAGGAAACTTCTAACCCTGCAAAACGACTGTGATTAATCAGCTTGTCCACGTTGTCTAAATAGTCCATCGAACAGGAATTAAAAATAATAATCCAGAAATTATAAAATCACACACAATAACTGGAAAGCTCTTTCCCATTTCTCTTTTGTTTATTGTTCAAACTTGTCAAACCACTTTCTTTGGTTAAAACAGGCTGCTCGGGGATGAAAAGGCAGAGTCCCTTTCAGCAGATGGACTTTCAGAATGAAAAATGTTCTAATTATTACACTTTTCATTAAATCAATTATCCTCCCAAATTGTTCTCGTGTTTATCTCTGCCAATCAGCAGCAAAGCCATGGAACAATCTGTTGTCACCATATTTTTCTCCTCCAGGTACATTTGTTCAGATTTTTGCTACAGCAGCTCCAGCTGAGATAAGAACAATCTACTGCCTGCCTTTTCTTTGATGTCCTACAACAAACACATATATTAAACGAGATTTGTTGAGCTAAATTCCATCAGGCACTAGCCTAGAGCCGAAATTACCAAGGGAAAGCCATTCAGAATTACCTCTTTTGCTCTAAATTTACCCATTTCACTGCAAATAATGATACAAAACTCAGCGGATCTTCTCCAAGACCACTGAATATTTAGCAAAGTAAAGAAATATAATGCTGGGAAAAGCGTCCTCTGTGTTTCAGGCACAAGAAACCCCAAAATCTCGCGAAGAAAAACCCCACAGTCCCCCTGTTCCTTCAGACAAAGGCTCTGGAAAGAGGACAGACACTTACCTTTAAACTCACCCAAAGAAAAAACTACTTCCCAAAAGTTTGCAAGCCAAAAAAAAAAAATTATAATAATAATCATCATCATCATAATTTCAGGGAAAGCTAAAGACAACCAGGGTCTACCAGGGAGAGGGTTTCAACTGCGTTTATTCAGAGCTCCTTCCCTGCCGCCTTTTTCTTTTTTTTTTTTTTTTTTTAATATATTTTTTTTTTTTTTCACGTGCCGTTTCCAATACCTTCAAACCCCCNAGAGCTCCTTCCCTGCCGCCTTTTTTTTTTTTTTTTTTTTTTTTTAATATACTTTTTTTTTTTTTCACGTGCCGTTTCCAATACCTTCAAACCCCCTCGTTAAGGTGACGGCGACAATCGCGATACGGGATCCCCGCCGGGACACGGCCCCGAGCGGCCGCTGCCCCGAGGATTGTCCGGCGGGACAAAGGCTGCAAATTAAAGCAGCAAATTAAAGCAGCTTCGATAAAGCCCCAACTTTAACGCTCGAGTTGAAATGAAAAATTATGGGCTGCGCAGTTTGTAAAGGGAGAACCGGCCGAAGGTCTCTCCCCCCCCGAACACGCTGCGGAGCCCAGGGCGAAAGGGAGGGAGGCGGGAAGGGGGGGCAGCTTTGGAGCTGCCTTCGCACTCAACAGCTCCCACCAAAGCCCCCTCTCCCGGAACCTTAAAAACGGGATCTGCTTTATTGCCCACCGAGATAATGACTCAGAGTGACCCCTCCGCCGCCAGCATCCCTCAGGTTTAATCCTCATCCGCGCGGAAGAGCCGTTCGCTAATGAAAATGAGACCGTGTGATCCACAGAAATCCATAAAGATTATTTCTGCTGAGAGAAATATTTGCGCTTATCCACAGATAACGCCGGGAAGCTCCCGGCGCTCCTTCGCTTTTCTTGTATTGTTTCGGTGACAAAAAGTTGGTCAACTCGGCAAAACTTTTTTTTTGGGGGGGGGGGGAAGAAGAAGAAGAAGGGGGGAGGCCGCTCCTTCCACCGCAGGGTCTCCAGCCTGGGCTGGTGCGGGACCGGGATGCGGGACCGGGATGCGGGAAAGGGATGCGGGTCCCACACCGCGCAGCAGCCGAGCCCGGTCCGGCCCCGCGGGGAAGGACGAGACGGGACCACTGGGCTGAGAAACAGACATAGAAGAAAAAATATATAATAATATTATATCAACATATAAATAAACAGAGTTATAAAGAGGAATAATAATAATAATAATAATAATAAAGGGGGACGCGGGGGGGTGTCACAGCGCGGGAGGGGGCGCGCCGGACGCCCCCAAAAAAAGTTTTAAAAAAGAGAAAAAGAAAAATAAAAAAAAAAAATAAAAAGCGATTCGGGGTATTTTCGGGGTAGTTCGGGTTCCCCACCCCCTCTGCCCCAGCGGGGGCGGCACCGGACGGGACGGACCGACACCCCCGCACCCCCCTCCCCCGCTCCCTTTGCGCCGTTCCTGAGCCTCTGGCGCCCTCTCGGGACGGGCGCGGGTCCCGCCGCCACCGCGGGGGGAATTCGCGGGGACCCCCCCCGGGAAAGCAGCAGCGGTGGGATGGGATGGGATGGGATGGGACGGGACGGG
>NW_016690214.1:982192-985675 GCF_001604755.1 Lepidothrix coronata | reverse complement strand
AATAAAAAAGTTTTCGCCGACTTTTTCTTTTTTTTTTTTTTTTTTTTTTTCCGGCTCTTTCTTTCTCCCGCCGCTGGTTTCGAAGCTGCCGCTTCGTTTCTCCCTGAGTTTTGCCTTTTTTAACGCTTCCCCGCCCACTTAGCGCTCGACTTTTTCGATTTTCTTAAAAAAAGAAAAAAAAAAAAGGCAAAACTTTTTTTCGTCCCTTGATCCCCCCCCCGGCCACTTTCTCGCATGAATCTCCTCGACCCTTTCATGAAAATGACAGAAGAGCAGGACAAATGTATCTCCGACGCCCCCAGCCCCACTATGTCGGATGACTCCGCCGGGTCCCCCTGTCCCTCTGGATCCGGGTCGGACACGGAGAACACCAGACCCCAAGAAAACACCTTCCCTAAGGGGGACCCGGACCTGAAGAAGGAGAACGACGAGGACAAGTTCCCGGTGTGCATCCGGGAGGCGGTGAGCCAGGTGCTGAAGGGCTACGACTGGACCCTGGTGCCGATGCCGGTGCGGGTGAACGGCTCGAGCAAGAACAAGCCGCACGTGAAGAGACCCATGAACGCCTTCATGGTGTGGGCGCAGGCGGCCCGCAGGAAGCTGGCGGACCAGTACCCGCATCTGCACAACGCCGAGCTCAGCAAGACCCTGGGCAAGCTCTGGAGGTGAGCGCGGGGCCGGGATGATGCCGGGGGGACCGCGGGATGCTGCGGGGGCTGCGGCTGCAGAGTCCGCTCCAGCCTGGACCAGCGGCCGCGGGAGGCAGAGGATGTTCCCAGCCTGGAAGAGTCGCTAAAACTTTTGCGTGTGCCGGCGAACTTGTTTGGCGCAGGAGAAGCCAGAATAGTAGAGGGAAAGTAGGGAAAGCGGTTTCCCGTGGCCGCTTTCTGGTCTTGGAAGCGGTTTCTTTTCCCCGAGCGATGCTCGGGACGGGGGGACCGTGCGGGGGCTGGCGGAGCCCCCCGGGCCGTGCGAGCGGGGGCTGCCCCGGCCGCTGTTTGTTTGTGCTCCCGGGTCCAGAGGAAATGATGGGTTTGGGGATTGCATCAGCTCGGGCCGGGAGGGGAGGGAGTGCGGGAGGGGGGCGATGCGGGGCGCGGGGAGGGGGCGGCGGTGCCAAGCTCCGGGTGGGTGGCGGCGGCGAGTGGCGCATGGCCGGGTGCCCTCCGACTGCCAAAATAAGGCAGGGAGGGGAGAAAAACAGAAGGCAAGTGAGTCACCTGGCCACCGCGCACTCTGTGACTGCACAAGGGGGCGGGGGGGGGAGATCCTAAATTTGTGGCAGGAGGAGAAATGAGTGAGCAAACCTAGCCCTGGCAGGCAGCGATGGGGCTGTCCCCAAAGCACCCGCGGACAGGGACATGTGCCCACGGAGTGGGGAGGGCGAGGGCTGGACCCCGGTGCAGCTCCCGCACCTCTTCCCTGGCCCCTGAAGCAACCTGGGGGGTGACAAGCAGCGAGTGCCCCATGCAGGGGGCTCGGCATCCTGGGGGGCTTTGCATCGCCAGCGGGGGAATCCAGGGGAGAGACGTGAGCTGGTGTTAACGCGCTAATGCCCCCCCCGAGCCGCAGCTGACCCCTCGCACCCCCCGTGTCCCCCCCCAGGCTGCTGAACGAGAGCGAGAAGCGTCCCTTCGTGGAGGAGGCCGAGCGGCTGCGGGTGCAGCACAAGAAGGACCATCCCGACTACAAGTACCAGCCGCGGCGGAGAAAGTCGGTGAAGAACGGGCAGTCGGAGCAGGAGGAGGGCTCGGAGCAGACCCACATCTCCCCCAACGCCATCTTCAAGGCGCTGCAGGCCGACTCCCCGCAGTCGTCCTCCAGCATCAGCGAGGTGCACTCCCCCGGGGAGCACTCGGGTAGGTACCCACGCACCCACGAGGCGTTTTGGGGGGGACGGCGCAGCTACAGCTCCCTAAGAAAAGTTGCAGCCCAAACCGGCTGGGATTGGGCAAGGGAGGGAAAAGGAGACCCAGAAATGCAGTGAGAAGGGGGGCAGAGCTGCCCACAAGCTTTGCCCGTACGTGCCACTGCAGCCACTTGCACCCCCCCCCTCACCCCGTGCACGTGAGAAACGTAAAGTTAAGCTTTAAAATAAATAAATAAATAAATAAATAAAAAGCACCCTAAAAACTTGGCCCACGTTACAGCTCACGTCTGAGGGCTCAGTTATTTCACCCAGTGCAGTAGGCTGGTGCTGACAGGGCTCATGTCTGAGCCCCTCACACCTGGAAGTGTTACCCCACACGACCGCAGGCGCCGTTCCCCTGCCCCCCGTGGGGGGGTTAACCATTAACTGAGTTATCACAGCGACACCCCCCTCACCCCTGTCCCCCTTCCTTCCTCCCACAGGGCAGTCGCAGGGCCCCCCCACACCCCCCACCACCCCTAAGACGGACACGCAGCCCGGCAAGCAGGACCTGAAGCGGGAGGGCCGCCCCCTGCAAGAGGGTGGCCGGCAGCCCCCCCACATCGACTTCCGAGACGTGGACATCGGGGAGCTGAGCAGCGACGTCATCTCCAACATCGAGACCTTCGACGTCAACGAGTTCGACCAGTACCTGCCTCCCAACGGGCACCCGGGGGGCCCGGCCGCGCACGGCCAGCCCGGCCAGGTCACCTACACGGGCAGCTACGGCATCAGCAGCACGTCGGGCTCCCCGGGCGGCGCCGGCCACGTGTGGATGTCCAAGCAGCAGGCGCAGCCCCCGGCGCAGCCGCAGCCCCCGGCGCAGCACGGGCTGCCGGCGCTGAGCGGGGAGCAGGGCCCGGCGGCGCAGCAGAGGACGCACATCAAGACGGAGCAGCTGAGCCCCAGCCACTACAGCGAGCAGCAGCAGCACTCCCCGCAGCAGATCAACTACAGCTCCTTCAACCTGCAGCACTACAGCTCGTCCTACCCCACCATCACCCGCTCCCAGTACGACTACACCGACCACCAGAACTCCGGCTCCTACTACAGCCACGCGGCGGGGCAGGGCAGCGGCCTCTACTCCACCTTCACCTACATGAACCCCACGCAGCGCCCCATGTACACCCCCATTGCAGACACTTCGGGGGTCCCCTCCATCCCCCAGACCCACAGCCCGCAGCACTGGGAACAGCCCGTCTACACGCAGCTCACCAGGCCCTGAAGCCGCGGAGGGAAGAGAAAGAAAAAGAAATTTCGAAAAAAAACAAAACAAACAAACAAAACAACAACAAACAAAAAAAAAACAAATCAGAAAAGCGTGAAAGCAGCGAGAAGAACTTCCTTCAGACTTTTTTTTTTCCTTCATTGAATTTGAAATAATAATTAAAAAGAGACGCTCAAGTGAAAGCTGGCGGGGAGGAGAGAGCGCCTCGAGCCTTCTGCACTACAGCATCCTCCAGGACCCGCCTGAGAGCCAGCAAAACTCGGTACACACTTGCCAAGGACTGGACTTGAACTCTGCTTCCAGCATGGAGAGGAGATTCCTACCCAACCCGCCCAGCTGTCTTGTT
>NW_016690214.1:938045-982123 GCF_001604755.1 Lepidothrix coronata | reverse complement strand
AGAAAACTCAGAGTCCTCTGTGAGGAATATTCTCTATTTTAAATATTTTTAGTATGTACTGTGTATGATTCGTTACCAATTCGAGGGGATTTATACGTATTTTTTAGAGATTTTTTTAAGACGCTCTTATTTTTCCAACAGCTTAAAAAAAAAAAAAAAAACGACACTTAGTGGAGCAGCGCTAGGCTTTCTTGCAGTCAGAGGTATTTTTGTATAGATAAGTGTCTTTTTTTTTTTTTTCTCTCTAAAAATAAAACTAAACCAGCGTGCTTTGACCTGGGAACCGAGCTCTGTACGTGGGCAGCGTCGGGCACAGCGCTGGGCAGCGCTCAGGCTGTGCAGGGACCAGCATGGGAGAGGCTTTATTTTTCTAACTCGTAGCAAAACCAGCCAGGAGAAGAGTTTCTCCGCTTTATTTTTTAATAACCTCGAGCCTTAAGAAAGAAAAACAAAACAAAAAGAAAAAGATTTAAATCAACTGGGCCCCAGCCCGAGGCGCTGGGGAGAGGCCTTAAAGCAGCCCCGGGGGAATCCCCGGGCCCCAGCTCTGCCTGGCCCTGGGCTGGGGGGCTGAGCTCGACCCCCTCCGGGCACCCCCGGCCACCCCAGGCCTGATGCAAAGCCCGTCCAGGGGCTCCTCTCTGCTTGCAGGACATCACAGATACTTTAAATTATTTATTTTGGGAGAAGAGCAGTTTTTAATCACAATTTTCCTCGGGTTTTTTTTTTGATCTCCCCTCTATTTTAAGTCCTTTCAAAAGCGATTGCATTAGTCAGAGCATTATTTGGAAGGTAACCGTGCCTGTTAAATTATGGTCTTGAACTGTAACCAGTCCTTTATTTATCTCTTTAATTCTTTTTTTTTTTGTTGTCGTTGTTATTATTATTATTATTATTCTTTTTGGAATCTGTGTCCTGGGTTTGTACAAACTTGTGCTCTTCCTTTTTTTTTTTTTTTTTTCTTTTGTCTTAAGGATGAACTGGAAAAAAAAAAATAAGATTTGTACAAACTAAAGATTGCAAATGTAGCGTATCACTGAATCATTTGCCTTGTTTTCTGCCTCAGCTCTCTGGGACACACGAGCTCGTGCGAGGACGAGACCCAAGGCCCCAGCCCTGCCTGGGGGTGGCTCTGTTTTAGCCTTCCATCCCCCCCAAAACTGCCTTCAGAGCTGGGGGGACACTGACTTTGGTGAAGCTGTGGCTGAACAGTTAAGGATTGCTTTTTAAAAAAGACAGCAAACTTTTTTTATTTAAAAAAAAAATGATATATTTGTTAACAATTTTTTTTTTTTTAGGGATTCAGTAGAAGAAAAAAAAAATCTTAAAGCACTCTTATAATATGGCATCTTTCTATTTCTGTATAAAAGCAGATCTTTTTAAAGTATTTCTGTAACTTAAAAGACCTGTCATTTAAATCATATTTTGTCTTTAGGTAAGTTTGGTTTGGTTTGTTTGCAAGATCCTTCTCTCTGTGAAACTTACCTTTTTTTTTTTTTGTATATTATTGTTTGCAATAAATATACATTGTATTAAAAATTAAACCATGCCCCAGGTGCCTGATTCATTATCAGCCTCCAAGGAGCACTGGGGCCAAGCTGGAGCCCCGGGATGGTTTTGGGTTCATTGATGGGGTTTGGGGTGTCCGTCCTCTTTTATCAGGGCAGGCCCTGAGTGCAGCATCCCAGGGAAACCAGAGCCAGGGAATAAATGGGAGCTGGAGATGAATAAAGCCAGACTGGACAGTTCAGGGGCTCCAGCTGTCCCCCAGCCCCACTGGCTCTGATCCCTCTCCCTGGGTTTTCTGCTCTGAGCTGCCTGGCTGGGGGGGATGCTGAGCACCAGATGGGGGGAAAGGCTTTCAGGTCATTCTTACAAAACTGCTCCAATCCTCCAATCCTGCCAAACACAACCCCATCAGCCCAGACTGATCAAAAAGCCAAAATCTCCCGAAGAGCCAAGCAGGACATGTACCATCCTCGAGGATCAGTGTCACTGCTCATCCCCGGGCCATGGTCCCCCAGAAACACAGCACAGACACTCCAGGAAGGAAAGACCCCCCCAGCTCAGCCAGACATTGCTTTTCCTATCAAATCCATCCCAAATAAATCACTATCAAATCCATCCCAAAGAATCACTAAATCCTCTGGGGCAGCTCAGGGTGCTCCAGGCAGGCCCCAGCCCATGGCTTTGCCACCTCACCCCACTGCTGGTGTCACTGCAGAGCTCACTGGTGACACCAGTCTGTGCAAGTCCCCTCCCTGACTGTCCCTCCAAGGCCACAGTTTTCACACGTGAAAACTCCTGCAGAAATGTCCCAGCCTGTCCCAGACTCCACAGGGAGCTGGCCCAGGGCAGCCCCACGCCAGAGCCGAGCTGCTGTGGGGCACCTCGAGGCACAGCACACAGCCCCAGCACCCCAGGCTGGGCAAACACCATTTTGCCAGCAGTTTATCCTCTCTGCACTCTTTCCCTGGCTGAAAAGCCATCCTGATCCCAGCAGCGAGCCTGCTCCAGAGCCTGGGACACGGCTCGCTGCGGCCCCGGAGCACACGGAGCTCGTGGCCACCACACCGAGCCTCCCCAGCGGGGTGAGATGTTTTTACACTCCAGCCGGTTCCCTGCCAGGGATTCGTTTACCCTGAGCGTTACCGGGGTCAGTGTCACTCCACCTGTGCCATCGGCCACCGCGGGCTGGGAACGCTCCGTTCCCGGACATTTCCCCGCAGCACACGGCGGGTTTCCCCTGCCCCCCCAGCCGGACTTTGCCCGCTGCGAGTTTTGGCTTTGCTGCTTCTTCGGATAAAAGAACAAACACGGCTCCCGGAGTTGTGTCGAGGAAGCAGCCGGGAGCCTCGGGGAGAGCTCGGCGGGGCCACGGCCAGCACGGCACTGCCGAAACAATCCCAGAAACCAGACAGCGCCTTTCCGATGCTCGTGTGGGTGGGATGGGCCGTTACCCAGCAACACGCTGGAAAACATCCCAAAATTACGATAGCCATTGCCTGCCTCTCCAGGAGTCTGGGTCAGCAGGGACCCTTCACATCCCTCCCCGTTTGCACTGGGTGCAGCGAGAGCCGGAGGGTGGGAGCGGGGCAGGTCCGGCAGGGATGTCTGCGTGGGATCCGGCAGGGATCCCTGCCAGACCCCGAGCAGGCAGCCCAGCACAGCCCCAGCTGCTCCCGGGGGTGCGGTGGCTTTGCTGTCCCAACACAGCCCTGCTTGGCTCCCCTCTCTCTCCCGTTCCATGAGCTCCACCTTCCCGCCGGAAGCATCCCGGGGATATCTTCCTCACAAGAAACCAAAAGAGCAAAGCTCATGACCCAGCCCTGGACCTGTAATTTCTGCACTGTTTACTCATGGTGTGGGCTTTAATGCTCTTGGCCTCCACTCGGGAAAGCCAAAGCTGGACGCGGGTCCCTGCGCAGCTCCAAACTTCCTGCCCACCCACCGCTCCGGGGGGCTGCGCCCTGCGCGGGGTGGGGAGGGGGATAAAGGGACACGCAGAGGGAGAAAAACGCTGGAAAAGCCGCGCAGCTTCAGGGCACCGTGTGCTAGAAAGCAGAGCAGGAGGGGTGGGGAGAGAAATAATAAATGAACCGGAGGGAACTCGCGCAATGCTGCAGGGCAGGTTTGAGCCGCGGCAGATAAGGGCGGGCGCGGGGACAGATGCGCAGCGGGGCGGCCGCAAAGCTGCCCGGCGGGGTGGGGGGCACGAGGGGAGCCCCCCAGGAAGGCGCAGAGAGCCGCAGGGGTTGGGGGGGGTGGGCAGGGAGCGGCTGAGCCCCTCGCCGGGCTGCTCGTCCTCCTGCACTGCCGCGGTCCGCCTTAGTGAGGGGTTCGGGTTTTTTCGTCGGCGCAGAGGAAAAATAAGCTATTAAAAATAATAATAATAAAAAAAAAAACAAAACGGGGAGACAGTTTGAAAGCAGCCCCAGGGCACAGCCCCGGCTCCCCGTGATGCCCCGGTGATGCCCCGGTGTGCCGGTCCGGCCGCCTGCAGCGGCGGCAGCTGCTCCCAAACCGAGCCGCAGTTTGCATTTCCCCAGCCAGCTGTTGGTGTTGACATCGCATGAAAGCCGGGGCTTTCTCCAAGAGGGAAGGCAAGCAGCTCACAGCCAGCTGTGCCGTGCCGGGATCCTGGGATCGGCCGCGGCTCCTGCCCAGCTGCGGCGTTTGGGACACGGACCAGCCCGGATCGGCACGGCCAAGGTGTTCCTGGGGTTTCTCTTTGCCCTTTTCAGGGCCCAGTTCCAGGAATCAGGTGGTTCAGCGAGATAGAGATTTGTAGGTAAAAGTGAAAGCAGCGAGTTGAGTTTCCCCCTCTGCGTCTGGTGTTTGCCTCCCTCGGGACCACACTCGGCTCCCGGCAGGGAACTGCTGCCACCCAGGAGAGGTGTCAGGAAGGGAGGGCAAACAGGAGCCCCCTTTCTCTGCTGACACCAGAAAAATTTGGCTAAGATGCTTGGATACGATGCTGTAAAGATGGAAAAGGTGGGGAAAGAGAACTTAGAGACTCAGGGCGCAAACGGGTCCAAGGAATCAGGCAGGATACAAAAAAAAAAAAATTAAAAAAACCCAACACCTTAAGCATCTCTAGTACAACCTCCTGCCTTTCTGGCTGGCTGGGGATGTGGATGCAGATGGAATGGGAGCAGATCCTCTCTCGGGAAGCGGGTACCAAGGATGCACAAACACTGCAGGACACAGAGCCACTGCTGTCCCTCTGCCACCCCCAGCAGGGCTGGATGTGACCAGAGCAAGGGGTGCTGGCACCCATTGCACCCAGATCACGGTGACAAGGGAGGGAGGGGAGTAGGAGGTTCCCACAGATCCCTCCTGCTCCCCCAGCCATCTGCCCTCTTTGGGGGAAGGCAAAACTCCCTCCACTGCAGCATTAACCCCTCCGGAGCAGGAGTGGCCCATCACCACATGGCCATTCCCAAGTCAAGCTACAAGCCCAGTGTCACCCGCCATCCACAGATCCCAAAATTCCCAGGAACAGGCCCCAGCCATCACAGCCACCCGCATCCCTGTGGGCACAGACACACCCTAAGTGCTACTGGAACAGAAATAATCGATCCTGGGGTGCCCTGGGGGCTGTAAAGAGCTCGGCTGTTCCCTCCTTGGGTCGGAGCCCACCTCTTTACTCCGTGTTTGTGCAGGGGCTGCTCTAATGGGGCGCTGAGCCCCAACGGGGGCCTGAAGTGCCATTGTAATGCAACTACTAATCAGGCAATAGCCTTTATAGGAGCAGCCCCTGCCCAGGCTGCACTCCCAAGGCTCATAAACCAGGCCAGGCTCTATTGAAGTCACCAGGAGCCCGGCCCATGCACGGGGAGCTGGATCAGAGCTGCTCAGCCAACCCTGCGGCTGTGAAATTCCACTTTCATTCCCTGTGTGTGTGTGTGTGTGAGCTCCTGTGTGTGCTCACACATGCACACAGAGCCTGGGACCATCAGTGGCCAGCGGCCTGAGCTTTGAGACTCGTTGTTTGCAGAGCTGGGGTGGGGAGGGGAGTCACCCCTTCCTTAAAACAAAGTCACGTTTATAAAAGGCTCAATAAAAACCCGTTTGAAATAAGAAATAACAGCGGCTCCGCGAAGGGAAGGGAAACAAGCCTCCAAATTCACGTTTCTAATTAATGACCTGCCTAGGAGCTGCTCTCAGCTTTCAGTGGCTGAAACATTTCGCAGGGAGAAGCTCTGGGAGCCGGGGCCGTGCCGCTCACGAGCGCGGCGAGCACAGAGAGGCGCAACAACGGGAGGCACCGCCGGGCCCAGGGGCTGCCCCAGCCAGGCACACGCAGCTATTCCACCTGGATAAGTGCATTTTCAGCAAGGCCATCGCTCCAGCTCGAGGAAACCCACAGGCTGAACGACGTGTGGCTGTCCCGTGCAGAAAACACCCACAAAAGTCAGAGCTGCAGAGGTACCGGGGGAGCAACCAGGGTGGTGGCAACCCAGCCCCATCCCCTGCCCTGCAGCAGGTCAGATCCCACCCCTGCTCTGGCAACACCTCCGTCACCCTTCTTAAAAACCCCACAGGGCTCTGCACTCCACAGATTCCAGATCCACTTCAAATCTCCCAGGCTCAGGGGACTGGTCAGATCCAACCCCTGCTCTGGTATCACCTCCATCACCCTTCTTAAAAACCCCACGAGGCTCTGCACTCCACAGATTCCAGATCCACTTCAAATCTCCCAGGCTCAGGGGACTGGTTGAGTCTCCAGCCTGGAGTTTCCCCCAGCACAAAGTTTCTCACAACTGAACAGGATTTAACCCTCAGGGCTCAGGGTGACAACTCACATGTGGTTCCCCGGTTCAGACAGGACAGTTTTTCTCCCCCCACATCCCTCCCAGGTCCCTTCCATGCCCTGAGATGTGTCAGAGCAAAAAGGAGGGGAAAAAAAAACCTTTATATTTGATTTTCCTTCTCCCAGCGTGGGGATTAATTGCACACGTCGTCTGGGCAGAAACCAACTATCACCAAGCAAAGTCTCGCTCCATAAATTTTAAACTGCTAATAATAAGGCTGGACAGGAGTTTTAAAGCTTCAGTAGACAGTTTACAATTAACCTACTCCTGTCAGCTGGAAAATCACCTTAAAATGTGATTCCAGTTCACGTCTGACTCACTTTGAGAGTTAGAAACCGCTTCAGAATCCCAGTAAAAGCATTGAGCAGCGCCAGGAGGAAGGCCTGAGGGGCAGAGTTTCAGCCCAGGCCTGACCTGAATTTCTCCCAGCACTGGGGCAGACTTTTACCAGGTATCCCACAGGACTGCCAGTCCAGCCCTTGGAAGCTGGAAACCAGCCCTCCCCCCTGAGTTTTGGAGCTCTTTGAGCTCCTGCCAATCAAGTTTTTATCAACTTTTCCGAGAAGACAAACCCCGGGCTGAACACACCTTTGGTTTAGCAGCTGCAGCACAGGTGAGGGAGAGGGAGATGAGGATTTTGAAGTTCCAAACTACCAGAGACACATAAGGGATGAGAACCCAACGCCATCGTGCCACGGAGCATTGGATGCACCCACCACGCCAGCCCTGTTGCATCCTGATTCTCCGTGGGCTTTTTCCAAGCTGGAAGGTGAATTCCATGAGTTGGAGCCACCATCCCAGGGGTCACCTCCCACCTGAGCCAGACTAAGCAGGTACACATGGAGATCCCTGCAGTGTGATGAGGGGCTCCATCCCTATGACTCAGAATGTCCAAGACCCACTTCTCTTTTACCAACTCAATCACAAGTTTTTAAAGATAAAAATATACTAAAAAGAAACCATGGAGCTTTACTTTGAGGCCCTGGCACAGGTTGCCCAGAGAAGCTGTGGCTGCCCCATCCCTGGAAGTGTCCAAGGCCAGGTTGGACAGGGCTTGGAGCAACCTGGGCTGGTGGAAGGTGTCCCTGCCCATGGCAGGGGGTGGAACAAAATGGGCTTTAAGGTCTCTGCCCACACAAACCATTCTGTGATTCTACAAACAGCATGAGCATTTAAGGAAGTTTTGGCATCCAAACCATCTACTTGGATCCTACAACCTCACAGAGCAACACTTCAGTCCCTCATCTTTGGCCACAGCCACGAGGGGAAGCTTCAGAAAGGTCCCAACTGAAATATCTTTTAAAAGCCCCCATAATGAATTGCGTCAGCGAGGAGTAAGTTGGGGGGGGGGAGACACCCAGTCATTTTCTGTGATTAAAAGGCAAATTTTATTCCTCTAGAAACTTGGAAGCAAATGTGGCGTTGCCATGGTTTCACACCCACTGGCTGGAAATGACAATATTAGCAGGGTGACCTGGTAATTAGAAACTGTGCCCCCAGGTCAGGCTGCGGAGAAAATAAAGAGAGATTACGGAGCGCTAAAGACACAGCTCAATGCTGCGGGCTCCTGCGCTCCCCACCTTTTATAACCGGCCCATTTAAATGCAGATTATGACTTTCCACCTGGGGCTGCTAATCTGTCTCACAGCCAGATCAAACAATGAGGCATCTCTCCGCACTGTGGGGCCAGGGTGCTTTGCAGCTCGGGCTGTCATCAGGTCCCTCACTCGGTCTGTCCCCCTTTTCTCAGGGAAAAACCCGGAGTTTTCCCTTCGCGCATGATTGTTTTTCCACCCTGGATGTTTAGCTCCTCCTCTCCCGCCCCCAAACCCCAACGATTTGAAGCAAACAAGGCTCAGATTTTTGTCCTCGTCTCCCTCCCTCAAGTATGAACGATTTGGAGCAAACCAGGCTCAGATTTCCCACTCGGTGGTGCAATGGAAGGTGAGGGGCAGCAGTCAGGCTCATTAGCATCGGGCTGGCACACCTCAGTTTAGGGGGAAGGATCGTGCAGGGGTCCTGAGGTAGCAGGAGGGGGATTCCAGGGAAGCAGGTGGCTCCTCTCAGCCCAGCATCCCAAGGAACGCTGGAGGACACAGAGTCACTGCCAACCCAACAGATCCTACTGGTGGAGAGATCCTACTGGTGGGCAGAGACACATCAACCTCATGGGAGCTCCCTGACCCAGCACCTGGGCAATCCCACCACTCCAGCCCTTCCCCTGATGAGATGTTTCACGGAAGCAAGTGGGAACAGTGTTTGGAGAACACACTTCACACTGAAGGGCAAGGAAAGCAACCCCGTGTGTCTGAAACAGGGTGGGATACCTGGGTATCCAAGCAGGGAAAAGATCCCAGATCCAGCACTTGTTCTGGTTCCCAGCTTGCCTTGGCCATCAGCTTGAGGAGCCCTTTGGTGTGGAGAGCTACAGAATCATTTTGGCTGGAAAAGACCTTCAAGACCATCGAGTCCAACCTGTGACTGATCCCCACCTTGTCACCCAGCCCAGAGCACTGAGTGCCATGGACACCTCCGGGGATGGGGGCTCCACCACCTCCCTGGGCAGCCCCTGCCAATGCCTGACCACCCTTTCAGTGAAGAAATTCCTCCTGATGTCCAACCTGACCCTCCCCTGGCACAGCTCATGGTCATTTCCTCTTGTCCTGTCATTACCTGGGAGCAGAGCCCAACCCCATCCCGGCTCCCCCTCCTGTCAGGGAGTTGCAGAGAGTGAGAAGGTCCCCCCTGAGCCTCCTTTTCTCCAGGGTGAGCCCCCCCAGCTCCCTCAGCAGCTCCCAAAGAAGTCCTACCCTGACAGCCTAAGCATGGTCCAGCCCTGCCACGCTCAGGGCTCTGAGCAAGGAAGAAGCAGCAGAGATATTTCCAGTTGTGTTTGCTCTGGTGGCAGCAGCTGGTGGTGGCTGGGTGGGGACTGTCCTCACCCAGGACTCTCATGGTGCCCAGGGAGGTTGGAAAGGAATAACCCAGGCATGATCCCTGGAAGCTGGACATTAAAATCCATCCCCCATCCTAAACACCAGTGGAGTGGGTAAAGCAGTGTCATTAAAGCCAGACGACTCCATCAGCACCAGCAGAGAGGGAGAGCTTTAAGCTCCTTAGACCCCTGCACCTGGCTCTTTACTGCTCTTTGCTTTCATTAAGTGTGGGAGCCTTTCAATGAGGGTTAATAACAGCCCTGCACCCCGGGCAGGCTCCATCCCCGGGCCTGTCATGCATTTCTCACAACCCAGTGCAGGTGTCAGGTGCATCAGGCACCTTCCACAGCTCTTCAGGGAGCGCCAGGAATTTTATCTGCTTTTCTGGAGATGCCAAACCCGAGGCCTCAAGGCCCAGCCCGTGACAGACCCTGGTAACGGAGGTTTCTCGGTCCCACTCATCCCCCTCGGGTGGATATTTAACATCTCTGTCATTTTACGCTCCTGGAAACCTGGGACAGCTCCATCCAACCATTTTCAAACACTCTCCATTCCAGAGTCACTTTAACCTTCTCAAAGTAGGAGAGAAATAGGGAAAATGATTCCCAGGAGACTCGGGAGGACACAGTGGAGGGTTGCTGCCTTCCTCCCTTACCCCAACCTCTGCAAAATGCCCTTAGCAAACACAGGAAGGAAAAGCCAACAGGGCATCTGGAAAAGAGCCCCGAAGCTCTTGGGAAGAGCAGCCTTTGAATGCAACTGTGGGCAAAAGCTTTCATTTCCAGCTGCCTTTTCTACAGCAGTAGAACAGCAATTGCTCCCTGTAGCAAAGCTGGAGGAATTAAAGCAGGAGGATGACGGAGTGCTGGAGAGCACTGGGAACACGGGAGAAGGCAGACTGGATCCCCCAAGCCTTCCCCTGCACCCCTTGGCACCCAGGCCAGCTGAGCTCTCCCCGGCTCAGTCTCCCCACACTGCACCGCACAAACAACTCCCAGTTTTGCCCAGTTTCCCTGCAGATCCCAGCACTGCGGGAGCCATTTGGGTCCCCTCATCCCTGCAGGCAGCCAGAGCCCCCAGGGCCCGACACAGACACATCCCACCGCTGAGAAAGGACCCCGACAAAAGCCAAACCCGAGCCTTATTAGCTTCAGACTTGCCTTCCTCAACCCCTGTGCTGCCTCCCGCCCCCTTTCCTCCTCCCTCCCCGAACTGTCATGGTTTATTTTGTTTGGGTGGATTTTCTTTCTCTTTGCTGCCCCCCGCCCCTCGCAAACAGATAGTTTTCCCATGGAGATCCAGCCCGCTCGGTGCCCATTAGCATCCTTGTGCATAATTAGAGCCCGGGGCATTGTCATGCAAAGCGGCCTCGGATGACAACACTTCAGCCTGGACGACGCAGAAACGCTGCGAGGAAGTTTCTCACACTGGTTTTAGCCAAGGCAAACCGGCCCGCGCACGGGTCTGAGATTTTAATTAATTAATGGGTGCTGGGCTCCCTTCACAGCCCCATCACTGCTCCAGGAAAGGGCCCTGGGCTCCCAGGGCTCCTGCACCCATCCATCCATCCATCCACCCACCCACCCATCCATGGGCTTCACCTTTTTGTGTAATACAATCAGGGAGGGCTTTGGGTTGGAAGGGACCTTAAAGCTCATCCAATTCCACCCCTGCCATGGGCAGGGACACCTCCCACTAGCCCAGGTTGCTCCAAGCCCCGTCCAACCTGGCCTTGGACACTTCCAGGGATCCAGGGGCAGCCACAGCTTCTCTGGGCAACCTGTGCCAGGGCCTCCCCACCCTCACAGGGAGGAATTTCTTCTGTAGAATACTTTTAAGTCATGAAAATAAAAACGCCACCCCAGGTGGCCACAGAATCATTTCCCATCAACCACAAGGGATGAGAGGGCTTAGTTATCATCTCCACCACAGCAACGTGATGGGTTCTGTCCTCACTGCTCTCTCTACCAGCTCACATCAGCCAAAAAGGCTCAAAAAGCTTTTTCTGCTCCCAAATCAACATCTTTAGGGGTTTTCTTCTGGCTCTGTGGGTCTGGTTGGATAGTGCACCCTCCTGCCCCACACCTGGCTGGAAAGGGATCCCTGAGAGATCCCCAGCAGCAGAGGCCAGAGGGGCTCCTCCAGACCCACCAAAGAGGACAAAGGAAACCCCAAACCCTGCCTCCACCCCCACTCCCAGAGCAGCCAGGGGTAATTTGTCCTGGAGCACTGCCAAGCCTCCAGCAAGCACTGCAGCAGGGCTGGGGGGACGCTGTGGCAGCAGGGACACAGCCCAGGTGGGGTTTCCATCCGCTTCCTTGGGATCTAATACACAGATCCACCTCCTAATGACCACCATCCAAGAACAGGAGCCACCAAAAGGCAAAGCAGCAGCGCAGGCGGGTAATTGAAATGTGTTGAAACCCTGGGATGCTTCTGGGAAGGTCAGAGATTAACACACCTGGCAGGTCTAATCCCTCCTCAAAGCAGTGCCCTCCGAGTGCTTCCCTCCCCAGACACCGGCCCCTCTGCTCCTCCACCAGCTGACCTGCATTTTGGCACCCAGATTCCAATGTCTTTTCATATCCCTTGAGGTGCTTTGCCAGCACTTTCTGTTACAGTAACAAGAAGGCTTTTGATGGAGGAATTTCAGAGGGAAGCAGCGGGAAACGGGGGCTGCAGGGAAGGACGGCGGCTGCTTTGAACCTCTTCTGGGTATTATTTGTGCCATCCCCTGCCCTCCCTCACAGTAATTCCTGCTCAGGGAAGGACAGGGCTGGAAACATCACGTGTACACACCACAGGAGGCTTCCTGTCGCTCCACCTGAGCTTCCCTCATAATGCCAACCCCTTCAGACCACAGACAGGGACTGAGTCAGGATCCCATTGCTGCGGGTTGAGTCACAGGGGAGCAATTTGGGCCCCAGGATCCCACTGCAGCAGGTTGACTCACAGGGGAGGAATCTGGGATATTTCGGGGGTGTCCTCAGTTTAACCATTAACCTCCCAGCTCTGCTCCTTGCTTTCACTCTGGGAATTCTCCCTCCCCCAAGGCAGAGACCAGAGCACCAGCATTTAAAAAGAGCTGCAGAAGCAGGTGAGTCAGCAGGAGAGTCATCCAGAGAGAGGAGAACCCCCACTGATGTCTCCCCACCGAATTCCTGGAGGATGCCAACACCCCACATCTCTCTCTGTCCCACCCTGCAGAGCTGTGTCAGTCACAAAGCCAGTGATTTCAGCCAAAAACACAGCTGAAGGCCCCCCCTGCCCCTCAGTTAAAGGCTCTGGTACTAATTAACCTCAGGGACTCACAGTCCATCAGGGCCGTGTGTGTCACGTAACCTCCCCCTGCCTGACCCTTCCCTGGAGGGGAATAGGGGAAAAAATAGGGGAAGGAGCCAGGGGTGGCACAAACACCCTCGTGCCCCTCACCTGCTCCCACACACCCTAAAATGATGAGATCTTGGCCCAGGGGACACTGTGACCATCCCAGTACTGGCTGAGCAGTGCCTGGCACAGCTGATGGCAGAGCTGCCTGGGGAGTGCACACGCTGGACACGGGGCTGGAGCACAGGGGAGCCCTCTTCACCCACAGAACACCCCCAAAAAAAAATGAGGGGGACCCACTGTAAGGGTGGCATTCTGCTGAGCCATCCCCAGGGGCTCTGTGCCTTGCTCCCCACACACACACAGGCAGCCACGGGAATGTCCAGCAGCTGCAGGAAACCCCCAGCCCTGCGGATGCTGGGGCTGGAGAGGTCAGGAATCGCTCCCCTGGAGCTGCCTGGTGTGTTTGCTTTGCCTGCCCCCGGATCCTGCCACAGAAGGTGGGCAGAGCCAGAGGCACTGACCCAGAACCGGCCCCTGATTGCAACCGTCTGGAGGGGGCAGAGGGTCCCACGTGCTCCCCCGGGATGGGGAACACACCAGGAGCTGCCAGGGGTGCTTCCCCTCCAGGCTGGGATGGTTGGGTTGCCGAGAGCCTCCTGCAAAGCCAGGGATGAGGGATGGCAGTGCCAAGGGCAGCAGGCAGTGTCCAGGTGGAGATCTTGGAGCATTTGGCAGCCCAAGTGGTAGCCCAGCCCCTGGGGGAGCAAAGGGCTGGGGAGGGGGTGAGGGCACTGCTGACAGCTGGGAAAGGCACAGAGCAGGGATCAGAGGCACAGAAAACACATGGAAAAGGATCAAGCAGGACAAGGCCACTGGAGGACTCGGGTCACACCTCTCCTGGGACAGTCACCACAGGCAAAGCAGAACAACCCAGGTTTGCTGCCTGTCCCTGCTCCCACAGATCCCCTTCCCCAGACCCTGCTGCAAGGGAGCTGGTGGCCAGGGAAGAGTCCTGGAAAGGGCTCCAGTCCACCAGGATGCTCTTCCAGTTCCCTGACAGGAGAAGAGATCACTGATTGACCTCCACACTGATCCCTTTCACAGCTCTCGCTATTTTAGGAGCTTTTTGCAGGCCAGACCTTTGTTTTCCTTCCTACAACATTTCTTGCCCAGGAGCTGATTTTGCAGCAGGACAAGAGCTCACAGGGGTAGATCACACGTGGTCATTGCACCACGGGACAGAGGGAGGGTGGGAGACAGAGCAGAACAACACAAACTCCCCATATCCCCCTGTTCAGCTGCTCCCTGCTCCAGTCAGCCTGGAAAGCGAAAAAGTAACCCAGAGAAATGAAATCTTCCCCAAAGCTGAACCTCCAGCACACGTTAACGTTCAGCAGCTCAGAAAAATGACAACTCTTTGTTTAGACTTTCTCCTAATTCATATTTCATACGGGTCTCTCATAATCCATACTCAATCCATCTTCCCTCTTATTTGTTTTCTCTTCCCCCTCCTTTTTTTTTCTTTTAACCTGTTTAATCCTTTTAAGTTCAAGGATTTGAAAAGCAAATACTATAAAAGATGAAAGGTGCGTTGGAGGAAATCAACTTTGATAAGAGGCTTTTATGGCTTGTAAACCTTATTCCGGCCCTTTGGCTTGAAAGGCAGCACTAATTTTAAGAGCCTTATGCAAGCCTCACAACAAGCTTCAAAAAAAAAAAGTGTCTCAGCCTAGAGATGATGGGCACCTGGCTCGGGGGCTGCCCATCACCACGTGCTGGAGGCTGGCCCGAAGCTGGACGATCAGCAACGGCACAATCACGGAGGTTTAAGGGCACAAGAAACAGCCAAAGGAACTTTTTAAAGAAGAAAACAACCCACTAAATATTAGGATTGACGGCACAGCCCTGAATAAATTGCTGGTGTTGTTCTCTCCCTAAAGCAAAGCTCTGCACCTCCAACCCCTCGCTCCGCAGCAGGGCAGCGCGTCCCCCGCAGCTCCACACCACGGGACCTCTGCCCAGGGAGAGCAGCTTTGAAAGTGTTAAACGGCCCCAGCCCCACTCCCCGGACAGGCTTCAGCTTCTCCCCTGGCCAGGACTGGGTGCAGTGAGGTCACAGCTTGGCAGAGCTGCTCCTGCCCCGGGCGGAAGCGCGGAGAGCGCGGTTGCGTAAGAGGAGTGTTTGGGGACGGAGATGTTTGACAGGGTAAACACACGAGTGCCTTGGGTGTTTGAACACAGGCCACAGGGCTGGAAGGGAAACGTCTGAGCACGGCCCCAACTCAGGACAACCCCTCTGAGGGGTGAATGTCCCGGCCCAGGGCCCAGCGGTGAGGTTGGGACCGAGGAGCCCCTGGGGCCACCAGCAGGGCCACCACCCCCAGTTATCTGTGGGTGCTGCAGAGTGGAATCGCTTCCACATGGTGTCTGGCACCACTCAGGGCAAACACACAGTGCCCCCTCTCCTCTGACAAGAGACAGAGCCACAGAAACATTCAGGTTGGAAAAGCCCTCCAAGATCATCACCCTGTGCCCGGTGCCCACCTTGTCCCCCAGCCCAGAGCACTGAGTGCCACAGCCAGGCCTTCCTTGGACACCTCCAGGGATGGGGACTCCACCACCCCCCTGGGCAACCCCTTCCAATGCCTGACCATGCTTTCCATGGAGAAATTCCTCCTGATGTCCAACCTGACCCTCCCTGGCCGCTTGGCTCCTGCACTGCTCCGAAATGTGCTGGGTAATTCCCTGGGGAGCACTGGCTGCAATCACCCTTCCCTACAGTGCTGCTCACACAGGGCCAGGCTCAGGGCTAATTAGCATCATGTGGGAGGCTCATGCAAAGCATTATTGTACAGGAAATCAGCTGCAATCCAGAGAAGGGATATCCCTCAGGAGACTGAGGCTGTCTCCTTGGGACACTGCTCATCCTAGGGGAGCAGGGAAGCTCAGCAGTGGCTGAGAGACCAGCCATAGGTGAGGGAGAGCAACTCCCCTAATATCAGATAATCATCTTTCAGAAAAAGGCTGGACACTTTTTTTAGATGCACGACGGGTCTGAATTATTTTAGTGACATTTACAGATTCCTGTGGTCCCTCAAACAGGCCAGAGTCATCCCCCTCACCTGTTTCCACATAGTCCCTGCTGTTTCCCCACATCCCCAGAGCTGGAGAGGAGTTTGTTAATCAGCTCTGAAATTTTAGCTTAAATTTGCATCAAGAACCACCACAAAAGAAAAAGGAAAGGGAAATAATAAAAGCTCTGCTCAGTCACCATAAGGCTTTTCCAACAGGATTTGGGTCAGGTCCTGCGTGTGTTTCTGGGACTGTGCAAGCAAACACAAAGAAAAGACAACACTTTTTCAGCCAAGCCCAGTGCAGGGCAAAGACCTCGAGCCCGGGAAGCAGCAGCTTGGCCGTGGTGCCAAGGGAGGTCAGAGCAACGAGCTCCAGCACTCCGGGCAGAGGGGGCGGCCTGATGGACCCAAACTAATGGGATCTCTGGAGTTCTGCACGTAGCCCCTGCTCCTGCTGGAGCTGCTAATGAGCAGCACAGCCAGTGTGACAGCCTGAAACACGGGCTCTCCTCTGCAGGGCAGCACAGCCAGTGTGACAGCCTGAAACACGGGCTCTCCTCTGCAGGGCAGCCCAGGCACCAACGGGAAGCAACAGCCAGTTTTTAACTGAAATATCTCCCAGACTAAATAAGAAAAATGTGTAAAGGGTGGGAGAAAGTGTGACAGGCAGAGAAGGCAGACTTAGGGAGCTTAAGGGATTTACCCCAGCTGCCAGGTGGGGACTGAAAGCCGGATTTCTGGACCCCAGAGCAGTTTGATCCCAAACCCCTTCAGGCGCCGCTGCCATCGGGAACTGTTCCTACCCAAAGGCAAATCCAACTGCAGATCCAATGGATCCCTTTGCCAGCACCAACCCAAATATCACTACAAACATGACATGGGAGCACTCTGCTCCCCCCAGGGAGGAACAGGGACTGTGACAGCAGAAGGTCCTGAGATCCTGGCAGGAATGCTGCTGGGACGCACCAGCTTTTGGAGCAAAACCCTGCCCTTGGGGCTCCTGCATTTACTCCCCTCATTATTTTGTTGTTGTTGTTGTTGTTATTGTTACTGAAAAGCAAAAACGTTTGCAAACACTTTGTAATCGAGCAGTTTTCACAACTGGAAAATGCTTGCAGCAGACCCCAGCAGCAGAAACTGCTTTCATTGCCACTCTCGTATCTCCTGCAGATCTGCAGAGCCACGAAGCATCTCCTTAGTACAGTGGGCTGAAGAAACACAGTGGGCCAGAAATCACAGCAGTGCAATCAGCCCAGCTTTTTTCCATTACCCAGGCTGAAAAAATGCCAGTAAATAATAACAATAATGAAAATAATCAGGGGAAAATGGTTAAGGACATTTTCCTAGCCACGCGTAGCACAGTTGTCTTGGGAAAGACTTTCCATCCCAAGCCAGATGTCAGGTGTTACACCCAGAACAATCCTGACCAGAGCCAGGCTCGGTTCTCAAGGTCTCTGAGTGAACCAGCAGCAGGGTTATTGTTTCAGGTATTACTAAGCAATATCCAGTTTTCCCCTGGAAGCACCATAGGGGGGTTGGGAGCTGAAGCTTGGAGCTGTGCTCAGCCAGGGGAGGAGGAGGAGGTGAGACACAGCACATGCTGTCCCTGTGCCATCTCCAGCACGAGGATGGGATGCAGACACTTGTCACATCCCTCTCCCAGCCACAGGCAGGAACCCCAGGAGCCATCAAACCACACGAGGATGAGGTGGGAGAAGAGCAGCCCCCGGATTACAACCCCCCAAACCCTGCATGTCAAAGAACACCATGGCCAACACAATGTCTTTGTCCCCAGACATCATCCTGTGGGGACTCCAGCCTGCTCCACAACATCCCCTGCCCCTGCCCAGCCACACCAGTGACCAGCTGATGTCCCCAGGGCTGTGACACCGGGCAGCTGCTTTGTTCCACAGCCCCACACCACACACACACTTTGCCAACAGCCCTCACCACGTCCTGCAACATTTGGCCACCAGACCTGCTCCCTGTTTGTTTTTCGAGGACGAAGGGTTGCTCAACAGCTGCTGTGTGGGCCTGGTTAGCCAAAAAAAAAAATAGTAATGCCCTGCCCTAAAGCACATCTCCAGGGAGACCAAGTGGGTTTTCCACTTATTTATAAGCCACCAGTAGCACCAAGGGATTCTTACCAAGGTTGGGCCCTTGGCAGAGCAGCCCCACGTGGAGGGAGAGGAGCCACTAATCCAGCAGGAATGGGTGGCTGCTGGGCAAGGAGCAAGGAGGAGGAGGGAGGACTGTGCTCCCCAGGCTGGGAGGTGCAGCCCAGAGCAGCCTGAAGGAGCCACCCGGTGCCACAGTGGGTGGCCATGGCTCAGCTGGAGCTCAGTTTCCAAAGGCCTGAGCAACCAGAGGAGGATAAAGCACTTCCCTGGTTCCAAGGGGCAGTTTCCAATAAAAACAAGGATCCTGGAGGAGCTGCCTGCACCTCCCTGGCTGCGGTCGCGCTTCCCGGACCGTCCTTCCAGCGCTGTGGGAAACCACTGGGGCCAAACCAAGGACTGAGGTCAGGAGCCCAGCAGCCTGGGAAGAGCAGCACAGGCACTGGGACCACGAGTGCATCCTGCACGAGCCCTCAGCCCAGTCCAGCCCTGCAGGCCAAGGGCTGGTTTGACTCACTGGAGACCTGGAAGGGACCCAGGGGCCGGGAACGGCACACACAGGTCGTGGTGAAGGGCCAGGCAAAGCAATTCTGAACTTCACAAACCCTTAAAACCTTCTGTTTCAAATATTAGGGGGCAAGATCTTCATTATAATGATTTTTCTAATATTTGAAGCAGTTGACGTGCCCGTCCTGCTTGAAAATCAGGCTGGAGCAGCACAGCTGCCTGCAGACCTGCCTCCCACAGGTTCTCACACCTCCCAGCCCCACCAAGCCAACACTGGTCCCAGGAGCCATGTGACCCCACAAAGTGACACCTTTTTGAATGGGAAAATAATCAAAAACGGGTCCCCAGATTTATAGTTTTCCATCGTGGCACGAGAGGATGGCACAGCAAGTTCTCCACTCCTCTGCCAGAGCGTCAGGCACAGTAACGTCGTCACCTCAGGCAATAAACCAAAGCACAGGCTGAATATTTCCAGAAAAACACAAGGAGCCACCAAATGGCTCTGTCTTGGTCTGGGGAAGAGACCCAACAGTCACTTGAGACACTCTGGCACCAGTGCTTCCACCACCAGAGTCACACGTGACACCTTCCTTCCTCTGCTCCTCCCTGGATCCTCTGCCGAGGAACCCCGGGGCTGCCTCACCTGGCCAGAGGTCACAGCCCCTCTGTCAGGACTGGGCTCAGCTTTGCACTGGCCCCATCCCAGCTGCACAGACACAGCAGAGCACACAGCAAGTGCCAGAGTACCTGGTGTCAACCTCAACCCCCCAAAAAACGCACAGAACACTTCAAAGATTTTTATGAAGGAAATAATGAGCCTTTTCTCCTAAATTAAAATCCTTTTCTTCCCTCTTCCAACACAGCAGGACTTATGCTATCCCTGAGCCTGATAAATAACAGGAGCTTTCATGTCAAAAAGAGCCATGTATTTATGTAGGGATCTCGAGCAACCTTTAAAATATTCTCTTAATTAGCAGAAGTTTCCAAAGCCTGAAGTTACACCCAAACTTTCTTCACGTAGGTGCACTGTTGCCAAATTAAAGGTAAGACCATGCTGAATTTTTACAGTGCATCCCAGAGAACATGAGCCCTCATCAGCCTCCAGGAGCTCCCAGCAGGACGTGATGCAAACCACGGATTCCAGTGGTGAGAAAGACAGGGATGAGGAGAAAGCAGCCCCATATTGTAGCAATCTTCCCAGTCATTAATTGCATCCTGCTGGCACAGCCCTCTCCAAGTCTGGTCCTAAAACATGTCAAACACTTCCCTGCTCTGCACACTTGTTAGAGAGGCTTTAACCTCTTCCCTCCTGAGCCCCAGCGGCCGCTGAGTCGCAGGAAAGGGGCTGGAGAGGAGGTGCAGGGGAGCAGCACTCAGGGGTCACCAGCCAGCGGGAACCTCAAGTGCCTGACTTCCTTCTCTTCCAAGAAAACGGGGAGGGGAGGGGGCAGGGATGAACACTGGTGGGAACCCTCTCCTCCTCCCCAGCTTTGGGAGGATATGGGCCCGGCTGGGGGTCGTCTAAGATGAAAGAGCATTTGACATTTTCAGACCAAAGGGTCTTATTTTTATTTTATTTTTGAGGGGCCACATGCAGTCAAACGCTTTTAATGGTGCTAGAAACAGATGGGACACCGTTTTCTTTGCTCATACGGGGTGCCAGACATAAAAATACCATGGAAAAATGAGAAATAAAAGTTTTCCCTTTTTCATTTACTGTTTCTGCTCCTTTCTGTCTCCTGGAAACTGGCACTGGACAAGGAAAGTGGCTGGGGTGGGCAGCCACCACCTAAGCCCACGGTGTCTCCAAGACATCAGTGTTGTTCTGGATGGGAATCAAACTTCACCATCTCTTCAAACAAAGGATTATTTCTCATTCAGAACCCAGATGAAAATATTCAAACATTTCCACCTTCTTGACTTCTGCTTGGAATTATTTTTTCCCCATTTTGCTTTACTGAGACAACAGAAGGGGAAAAGGGAACGAAGTAAAAAGGAAACTACAAAGAAGGGGGGAAGGATGGAGGAGAAACCATTTCAGAGGCTGAAAATCAGAAAATTCAAATCCAAACTTTTTGCCACCAAGAGTAATTAGTCAAGATTCTGGGAAAGAAACGGTTTGAGCTTTGGTTGAAGAATTCCAACCAGGTCAATGAAGAGAATGTGTGAGAGGTGAGGGCTGGTCCCCAGGCTCTGCATCACCCACCCCAAGCACAGCCCCACGGGAGTGCAGCCCAAAATCTCCAGCTCCACGTGGCACATTGGGGTGTTTGGGAACACCCAAGACCTCCCTCCTCCTGGAGCACTGGATTACTCCCATTTCTGCAGGGGGTGTTCAGCCAAAGCAAAGAGGGATTCCTGGAGCTGGCTCTGGGGACTTTGGGCACAGAGCTGAGATCCCCCCAGATCGATCTGTGCTGAGACCTTGCTAAGGTTGTACAGCAAAATTCCCAGGCAGAATAAAAAGCAAGAGGAAAAAACAATGTTCATGTGCAGCGGGATTGGGAAGTTTGGGATGCAGACAGAGTTTTGGAGTTATGGAATTTGCCCCCAGTCTGCCTGTACATCCACAGAGACAGGGACAAGCAGGGTGGTCACAAAGATGGACAGGCAGGTGAGTGCCAGGAAGGCTCCTGGTATCCCCCAGGGACAATATCCCGGTGCCTGGCCCAGGAGAACACGACCCCCTGTGCACACAATCCAGGCTGGAGCTGCTGCCCCTCTGCCCACACAGAGGGAGTTGGGGGGGCACAGGGAGCCTACTGGGAACAGGGCACTGAGCCAGAATGAGAAACAACCCAACCCTCAGAAGTGAAAAGGGACAAAACTCCGGGAAAACCAAATGAAAAGTGGCTAAAAACCCCCACCAAAATGCATTTGTATCAACAGCTGCAGGGCTTCCTCCACTGGGGCACCTTCAGGCTCCAGGTTGGAGCACAACCCCCACAGCACAGGAAGGGCATCCCCTGCCCTGGGGCTGGGCCAGGGGAACATCCTGCATGCACATATTCCCCTCCACCTGCAGGATCGGGACCATTAGGATGGATGTGTTCCCACTGTCCTCACTAAAGCACCTCTGAATACACACCAGGGAAAGTTTTCCACTCTGGGATGGAGGAATGAAGTTGAGCAGAAGCTAAGGCACCGACAGAGCAGAGAGGAACCAGCCTCTTCTTCCAGACACTCTTCCTGCCACTGTGGGAAACCAACTGCTCTTCACCCCAAACCCAAGGTGTCACCCAGCCCTCGCAGCTCCCAGCCCTGCTCTGACAGCACCTGTAGCAAACAGCCCAGACAAGCACTCCTTCCCAGGAGCACAGAGAGAGAGTTTGCTCCAAGAGCTATTTTTATTCCCTCCAAAAATATTTTGACAAAACCCATTTGCATCATCCCTGACACTTCCCCTCGCGGGCGAGAGCGGAGCCGCCCAGGGTTTGAGGAGGAACGAGGGGAAGAGCTGACTTTGGCAAAAACAGGGAGCCCAGGGGGGTGGAGAGGCATCACTGCAGCGGGACAGGGATCACCCAGGGCCTTTTGGGATCCTGAAAAGCAGTGATGAGCCCCCAGCAGGGTTGGCAGCAGCTCGGCTCAAGTAGAAAGCAAGTTTCCCAGGATTGCACCTGGTGGAAAACAGGGCTGAGAGAGAAGAGCTGCCTGCTGGAGATTTGGGTTGCCAGGCTGGCACTGCTCACAGTCAGCATCGGTGCTTTTGTCAAAATGAAACCCAAATGCCCATGTCAGCCCAGTTTCCTCCCTTTTGAACTTAATGGCAAAGTCCGGGTGGGCAACTGGCACAACACCCAAAAACCCACCAAAACACAACCCAAGGATGGGACCATCACACAGCCAGCTCTGGGTCTCCCCCAACCCACACAGCCAAAGGAGAGGAACCACGTGTTGTTCTGGAGACATGGACTGATGACCACCAGGGAGTAAGGAAAGGAACCTGCCAAACACCTCATGCTGGAAAAGATCCATGGGTTCTGCTGCCTCCTTTGCCAGGGACACCCTCATTTTCCCTCCCCCTGTGGTGTTTCACACTGAGCTCCAGGTCTGGAAGCCAAACTGGAACAGCCTCAGCTTGCCTGGTTTGGGGTTGACTGCTCGAGTTTTCCCAACCTCCTCATGGCTCTGCTGAGCAGCTTCCCCGAGTTCCTGTAAATTCCTTGGCCAGCCTGGGCAGAATTAAGGGTTTACAGGAAAACCCGAGTGTGGGTGCTGAGGCTCAGACTTGGCCATGACTGGTCCTGGTGGCTCTTGAAGCTGTAAGACTAAAGGAAAAAAGGGGGCAGATGGAGCCAAGCAGGGAGATGAATCATTCCACTGGGGTATGTTGGGGGTGATGAGACAGAGGGGGAAAATATATATATATATATGTAGTTTAGTATGAGGCCACATCTTCAGCCAAAACCTGACATATGCTAATAGAGTTGTACCAAAATCCACAACACATCACATCCCTTTCAGCAGCACACTTGGGGGAAACAAGAACTGCTCAGAAGCTGGGCCCTGAACAAGGTGTTAATCCATCTGCAGCCTGAAGCCTCCCACAGCCTCACCTGGGAAGCCAGACTCCCTTCCCTCGGGGTCCTGCAGCTCCCAGGTCAGGGGTACCCCAGGGTGGGCTCGTGCTGCAGGAAACCCAGCCCACCTCAGGCTGAGGAGAGACCCAGGGAGAACAAATCCCACCCCACAGCCAGGGACAAGCGTGGCAGGGGGTCAATGTCACTGTGGAAGGTGATGGGGGACATTGGAGTCCCTGCCAGCACTCCAAGGACCAGGAGCTGACAGCCCTCCACTCCCCCCGGCTCTGCTGGGACCCGGTCATGCTGCAGAAAGCCAAACTGACCTAAATTCTTGCCTAATCAATGCAAGGACCTTTGCCTGCCCAGTGCGGAGCCCGCAGCCGCTCCGGGACCCAATTCCACCTGGGATGCTCCGCCAGGCACAGCTCCAGCGCCTGCCTTTCCCTTTGCCCTTCCCTGGCAGGCAGACCCTGTTTTTTCCCCGCAGCGGGAGCCCAGCAGCCCATTAGACAAGGCCTGATTGCTCCTCCTCACCTCCCCCGTGACACAATCGAGTGCGCATACAAGGCAGAACAAAACAGTGACAATTGGTGACAAATGGACTGCACAGCATCCCGTGGCCCCGTCGCCAGGGAGACCCTGGCCAAGCATGGGCGGCCGACTGGGGACGGCAGAGGGGACACAGGTGCTGGGAACCCGGCCCTGTGTGCGGATGGAACCCCCGGAGCTGCCGGGCAGAGCCGCCCTGGGCTCACCGGCTGAGGGACCCAGGGCTGCGACCCCTCGGGCCGAGCCAGCTCTGCCTCTCCCCCACCGTCCCCCTCTAATAAGGGTAATTTTCCAGAAGTATTTTCCCAGGTCACAGCAGTGGTTTGACAACAAACAGGGAGGGAAGGGTTTAACCGGTGCCGTTACCGGCCCGGGGAGCATCCCGAGCACAGCCCGGGGCTGAAGAACACGGCTCTGTGCTGGAGGTTGTATCACAGCCCTGCTCTGCCGGGGAAGGAACCCAGGCCAACAGGGGCTCGCTCCCAAGCTCTGCTGGCAGAGCCAGGAGTCTCTTCCGGGAACATCTTGGAATGACTCAATGCCTTTTACTTTCAATGCAAGTGATGTCAGTGCCCCGCCGCCGGCGTGGAAGCACTTCGGGCTCACGCGGGGCTGCCCACATTCTCCAGCGCTCAAAGCACCAACAAAACTGGACGGGCAGTTTCTAAAATTCAGCCTCCCTCCCCCACGGCAGCAGCAAGTGCTGCCCTGGGTCGGGCTGGTTTGAGTCTTCCCAAGGAATGACCTGCAGTGGACACCCACCCACCTCACGGTTATGGTTCAGTGGGCATGGTGGGATTCAGCCAAAGACTGGACTGGAAGATCTTGGAGGTCTTTTCTAACCTTAGTAATTCTAAAAAACAGCCACACAGCAGAGACAGCCCCTGGAAAACGACTTTGCTTCAGACGAGCAGAACTGCACCTCTGCACCTTTGTGCTCTCCGTGCCCCTCCACTGCAGTGACCCTCCCAAGGGATGCCCGCGGTGCAGCCGAGCATCCCTGCACGGGCTACGTGCCTTTGGGCTGTGCCTCCTCCCCGGCCCCCCCCTCCCCATCCCACTGTGCGGTGCAGGTGGGCAAGAAAGAGTTAAGGCTGCAGCTGCCAGCCCCGGCGGTGCGGAGTTATGCTCAAACTGTTCCCACTGCTGCATGAAGTCAGCTGTCATTAGGGAACAAAGGCGCCCCGGAGCAGCTCAAGTTGTGTCACACTCGGGAGGCGCGGAGACTGCTCCCTGATTAGGATTTCTAAATCAGTCCCATCGAGGCCACAGAATAAAGCCGCAGAACAATGAGCGGGGGCACATTCACACAAGCAGCAGCCCCCTCCGTCCCCCCCGCCGCCCTCCCCACCCCCTCGCACGCTTCTCCTCCCGCCCCAGCCCCGCAGCACTTCACCTCCCCGGCCCGCTGGGGACCGCAGCTCCCGCTGCCCCGGGGCTGGCTCTCCATCCCTGCTCACCCCTCAGCTGGGACACTTCTTAAATCACCGGGGTGGGGCATCTCCTCAGTGGGGACCCCTTGCCCCAGGAGCCACCGGCCCTGTGCTCCGAGGTGCCCAATTTGGGGCAATGCACAGAGGCCGATGGAGGAGGCAATGCCAGGCACTGCAACTTCCCAGCATGTTTCCTGAGCAGCCAGCACGGCCAATGCCTGGAGCACCTTCCCCATGCCTGGGGAACCATCCCCACTGGCCTGCCCTCAGCGCTGACCATGGTAGTGGTGGCCACCACAGGCCTCTGCCTCCAATCCCTGTGCTGAGCCCACCATCCCCAGGGATGAGCAGCCACGCAGTTCCCACCAGCCTGACATCCGCAGGGACCAGCCACACCGTGTGCCAGCACTGCCAGCCAGGCTGGGCACGGACCAGCAGAGTGGCTGCTGCAAACACGTTGGGGTTTTTTTGGAAATAAGGTGCTTTTCACACCCATAACAAACTTATGCACGCACATAACAAACCTCACCTGCAGCAACACCAAACTGTTTTAAAGGACGGGTCACCTCCCTCAGTCCTGGGCTGTTGGACCACTCCCCTTCCTTACAGGGGGGCTGAGACTTCCTGGACTCCCCCCCACGGACCCAGAGCATCCCCCACCCCCTCATCCCTGTCCTTGCCCCACAGGGGTTTTTCTTTCCTGCTAAGCAAGACTTTGTGCACTCAGGAAGAGCTGGGAGGGTGCAGCCCCCGCTGCTGAACCCATCCCAACCCACACAGCTCACTCCATGAGCACACAGGTTCTCACACTGTGGGCAGGAGGGAGATGTTGGTTTGGCTGGTGGGGTCCGTAAAAACTGTGGGAATTCCGGCGCAAAATGATGCAGCACAAGTCAAAAAACCTTGAGGGAAACCAAGACAGTTGTGAATTTGGGATGTTAAAGACACGGAGGCAAGAATTAAGTGGTAATAGGTGCTGTTCTTGGCTCCAAATCTGCCTTTGCTCATGACATTGGCTGTGTCAATTAGGAGCTCTTTGCCACATGGAAGGAGGAGGTGACCCTGTAAGTGGTTACTTCCCAGGAATCCAAATCCTTAATACTCAGGGTTCCCACAAGGAATGACAAACATGATGGGACAGTTCTCCCACCACTCTTGGTTTACCCAGAGCTGTGACTCGCTGGGGGACCTGGAGGCCTCCACCGAGGTGGGGTTGGGATCCAGGCTGCGTTCCTGGTCCTGTGGAGCCTCCAGGCCAGCCCAAATCCCACACCTGTGCCATCAACCCGAACTCCTAAACAACCTTCCTTGGAGAGCTCCCGTCTTCCCCACGCAAAGACTCCTCCCTTGCACAGAGCCAGAACGACCGCACCTCTATCCCCTCTGCCCTGCTTCGGATTTGGGAAGAGACAGGGGGATGAGAGACGGGAAAAGGGTCGGGAACCCACTGCCCCAAGGGTTGGATCTTCAAACCCGCAGCGAAAGGGCGGCGGGCAGCGGGAGGGCGGCAGCCAGCAGGTGCAATGAATAAATATCCCGGCAGAAATCAATCCGGAGAGGGGGGGAAGGGAAGGAATATAGATATCGGGCATCCCGCCCCCCGCCTCCAGCCCCCGGCAGGACACGCACGCAGACACACACACACTAATCCGGGGGATTTGGCCGTCATATGACATGCCCGGTCCGTCCGAGGGAGGGGATTTAAGGCACGCCTCTCCTTTCACGCCAGGAAAGGATTTTCATCTCTCAAGAGCACAATGAGGGGGGAAGGAAGGAGGAAAGAAAAAAAAAATAGAAGAAGAAAAAAAAAAAAAAGCCAATCAAGCCGGGATCAGCTGTGGGCTGGGCTGCTGCAGGTCTGCCTGTCCCAGAGGGGGGTGCGGGGACACATATTGGGCCGTGTGGGAAACCCACAGTCTCAGCTTCTCACACATTGTTCTCCTGCCCGGCTCCCCCCAGCCCCCAGCCAAAGCCGTTAATGCCACAAAAGATACTTTGCCCATTGTGCCGGGGACAGCTGAGAGGATAGAGTTAGCCTTACACAGCTTTCCTGCCTCCCTCTCCCGCTGGAGAGGGGAAGAGGGGACAGGGCAATCAAAATGGAGAGTTTGATGCTCACCATACAAAAGAATTAAATCCACTTAGGCCCCTTTCTCGCTAATCTCGGACTGTGGGGGGTTAAATATGGTTACATTTTCATTAGGTACTAATAGCAAAAGGGCAGCTAATGGTAGCACAGCCCGCCGCATTGTCATGCAGATGGCTCCCAAAAGGGCTCCCCGGCCCGGCCGCGGCGCGATGGCATCCCCGGAGTGGGAAATTGTGTCACTCGGCATTGTCGGCGCTGAATTCCCTCAATGGGAAAAGTCATGTTTCCTCCGCCGAAAGGAAACAAGTTAAAACGCCCGGGGAGGGGTGGGTGGAGGTGGCGGGGAGGCACCTGGACCCTCCGGCAGAGCACAGAGCGATGCCCGGGGCGAGGGGCTGCTGCAAAGGACCGCCTCGAGCCATCAACCCTTGGATGTGGAATGCCAGCGGTGCCAGCAGCCAGCGCAGCTCCTGCTGCCCAGGGGCCGGGAGGATGCTCTTCCCCTTTCCTTTGGGACTACAGGTGCCCGGGGCAGGTCCCTGCTCCAGGGACACCCACCGGGAATTTGGACAAGGCAACAGGACGCTGAAAATTCTTTCTTTCTCCAAACACTCTGTTTGCAGCCAGCTCAGCCTCGCTGGGGCTCGCTCTGCCCTCCCCCCCCCTTCTTCCGAGCTGGAAACGGCAGATTCCAGAGGAGCTGGAGCAGGGAGAAGCACCCTGAGGGTCTGTGCCACTGCCCGCTGACCTGACTGCCCACAGAGCCACTCAGGGTGCCTGTGGTCACCCCAGGGTGACAACTCCCCCCTTTCATCCTCTCCCTGCTCTCCCAGCAGGTCGAGATGCTGTTCTCCCATCACACCCACATACACACTCCTGTCACAGGTAGCATCAAAGGACCAGGCTCAGATTGGCACTGGTGCCAACATGGTTGGCCTGGAACCTGGAACCTGGTGCACACACACCCTGGGGTGCCTCTGGAGCCATCAGCACTCCCAGCAAAGCACAGGTGCTCTGGTCAACTGGTGTCATCCCTTTGGGGTTCCCATACAAGCACCAGCATCCGTGGGGTCACAGCCTTCCAAACATTCTCCTTGCTGGAAGACCAACCACCATCATCCCTCACAGCTTCAGAAGCTTAATGCTGGTGTCTCAGCTGAAGGAGTGTTATCCCTCAGAGACCACCAGCTCCAAAGGGATCCCAGACCACTCAGGACTTCAATGCCTTGGGAGTGCCCACCCACAGAAAGGAAAACTGCTCCTTTGGGTGCCTGGGCTAAATGCTCACACTAAGAGAGAGCAGACACAAAATATCTGCCAGAGGATATTTTATAGAGTGAGAGCACTCTGGGCTATTTTTTCTTAGGGTGTTAGAAGAGAGACCCACGACCCCACCAGTCAGTGAGGTTCTGTCCTTTCCCCCACAGCAAGTGGCACGAAGGTAAAAATCCAGCAGCACAAGCAAGGAGACAAACCCCCATCTGCACAACACTCAAGTGCAAATCTCCTGACAAACTCTGACACCACGTCTGTCTTGCCTGACTGCCAGAGCCCAGACCTGAGCCAGATTTCCTGCAAGCGTTGCTGAGTTTTGCAAGCTTTGAGTCCTCGGAGAGTCGCATTTTCAGGCTTCTCTCCGTAACCTTCACGCAAACCCAAGCTGTGACTCTGAAAGCTGAGATCCCTGATGCTCTGGAGCCAGAGCTTTCAGGGAGAAAGCGAGAGCAGGGGAAGCCATGAAGGTTGGCTTCCTGCAGGACAGATTCCCTGATGTCCAACAGGCCTGAGCTGAACTGTGGTTGCACCGTTCCCTTCAGCAAGAGTTTGAACGGGACCTGCTCTTCTACCTTCATCCACCTACACACACCCTGCTGGAACTGGGGGTGTTTTACACCTCTGACACGGTGGCTAATTTTGTTGACACTGCCCAGAAAGACTTTAAAAGTTTCTTGACAGTGAGAGGGGCAGATGGATGGATGGACAGCACGTCTCCAACCCCGCTTCCCTAGGAAAGCCTCCATGGAATAGGGTGTTGTGCAACAGCCACGATAACATCTTGACAGCTCGCACCGATATTTTTCTGGTTTTGGGGAGAGCTGTGGTGTTGCAATCCAGGCTCAGGGTTAAGGGCTGGAGTTCTGGAAAGCTCATCCCTGCGAGGAGTGTCACGGAGAGGCGTCACGTCCTACGGGCACCCAGGAGGGGCAGGAGCCTCCTCCGAGAGCGAAGCCGTGAGGCTGCCCTGGACCTGCTCCAGCAGCTTACGCAGCTGATGATCTGTTCTGGCCCAAAATGTTTATTGTTTCCCAGCAAAGCTGCACTAGAGGCACAGCAACACCACAGAACACAGCACTCCGAGGTTAACACGTGTTATTTTTCACTCCTGTGCCTCAGGACCTTCCGGCACTAACGTTAGTCATGTTTGCTTCCTTCAACCTGAGCGAGTGAAAACAGGGGAGGGGGCAGACACTGAAAGCTCCTCGGCAGTGGGGACCACTTGCAAGGGGAAGCTGCTTCGGGAAACCCGGCCACGTCCAAAAATTACAGCCGGTCTCGGCAATTACGAGAAGTAAAACATTAAAAAGCATGAGGCAAAGTGCATTTGCATGCTAAAAGCTCCCTTCGTGGGGCTGGGAGGCCGTGTCCAACAACAAACCAGAAAACTTCCCTCTCCAAAACTGTGCTAACCCTGCTGTCCCCACCCCCCCCGAGGGCTGTGGGGTGCAGAGGTGACAACGGGCGCAGCCACAGCCCCCCTGCACCTTGCACTTGGACATGGGGGGTGCCTGAGCTTGCTGGACAAGCAAGGCTGGAAGGGTTAATCCCTGCTCAGTCATCCCCATCCAGCACAGCCCCCGGGGCTTCCCGGGGAGGGGGGCACTGGGAGGTTTCCACCAAGGGGTGGATTTGCTGGGAAGTGGTTTTCCTGCAGCCCCAGCCCGGTCCCGCAGAGCGCTGCAGAAACAGGTTTGTGCTGAACTCGGAGGCTGCAGGTGGGCAAGTTACCTGAAGGCCATGGGGAGGAAACTCCTACATCCGCTCCCAGGGCACAGGCCTGCAGCCAGCCAAGGAGGGAGGGAGCAGGGGAGCCTCCTCCAGGGTAGGGTTTCACCTGCAAACACAGCTCCCTGCTCCAAACATGAGCTGACAGACGGCTCTGAGCCAAAGCCCTGGGAGAGGCAAACTGAAAATCCCAGTTAGAGCTTCCTAAATCTCTAATGAGGAGCAGGGAGAGAGCGGGGCTCTCCTTGGGGACTGCCTGCAGAAAACAGGAGTGTGTCCCACCACCATTTCCCCATCCCAATCCCATCCATCAGCACACCATGGGTCTTTGATCCTGTAATCCTGCCCTGGCTGTGCTCCTCCTCCCCTTCATTCCTTTCCCCCATGGGTTTAAGTGGGACCCCAACCAGCCTCAACAGCACCGCAGGGATGAGGCATCACCTTGCTGATAAAGCCTTTCCTTGCACAGGGCTTGAGTCCATGACTAGAATTCACGGGGCTCAAACAGCTCCCAAAGCACCCTGAGCTCTGGGAGCACCTGCAGAAGTACCTGATTGGTAGGGCACCTGAGAGCAAATGGGGACAGGAAAATAAGGGGCACATCCAGGGCTTGTTCCATACAAACCCTACACAATTTCCATTTAGGTCAGAGGGGAAGACTTGCAGATGACAGGGTGGAGGAGAGACAGAGCTCTTTGTGCTTGAGAAGGTCATCAGGTACAGGACAGTGACCCTGGACATCCAACCTCCTGGTTCTTGGCTACTACAGAGCAGCAGTCAGGATGAAATGCAGGAAATCACCTGACAGCCCATTTCCCAAAGGTATCAAATCTCAGGTTTCATGGTAGAAATGGCAAAGGATTAATCTTTAAGTCAACAGTTGTGCTACCAACCCTCACTCCAGGACACCACAGCAGTGGGGCGACACCTCCTCGCTCACCCCTCTCCCTCCTAAGGCCCAGCCACAGCATAACACACCCCCCAACACCCTCCAAAATGGGCAGCCTCTTAAAATGACCCACACAGAAAACTCTCAGCACAGAGATTCTTTCTGATTCCTACGCTTAGAACCTCAACTTCAGCTGCAAAGTTATTTTCTGTTAGAAAGTGGTGGACAGGAGCAAGTTGGGAGTGAAGAGGGGAGACAACCCTCCACACACCAGCTTGGAAGACATGAAAACACGCCTACAAGCTGGTGTTGGAAGGGGCAGGAATGGCAAGGCAACATATAACTCCATACAAACACACATTTCTATCAAGCAAAGGCGTTTCTGGATTCAATGCCAAAGAAGGGCTTTCCTCAAGGAAAGCTCATTAGGAGTCCTCACCAGCCCAGCACCTTTCCCCTCAATAATAATAATAATAAAAAAAAAAAAAAGGCAGGGCATGTTCTTTTGAAGGTTGTTTTCTTTCATCCCTCCTCCACCCCCCGTGGATCTCCCCTTCAGCTCGGGGCTGGCTGTTACCTCCGGCTGAGGGAGCAGGCTGGCAGCCAGGAGCTGCTGCTCCTGCCAGGGCCCCCGGACACATCCCAGCCCTCCTGCCTCGGCCCAGCCCTGCTCCAGCACCTCGGGGACATCTGGAGCCCCTGCCAGGCGAGAGGGCCTGGGAAGTGCAGCCCATTCCAACCAGAGCTCCCATCCCCTGCACGCACGGCATCGTGCTGGGACCTGGGACAGGCTCGGTGGGGATGGAGCTTTCTGTCCAGGGAGCACAAAGGAGAAGGGCTGGGGGAGTTTAGGTGGCTTTTTTCTTTGATTTTTTCCTTTTTTTTTTTTTTTTTCCAGGCAGCAGTTCCTGGTTCCCTGCAGGACACACAGTTCCCCACCACAACCTCCAACCCTCATGGGTGAGAAATGAGCTGGGCTGGATGCTGAACATGGTTACTGCTGAAACCTCTGTCAATGCAAAGGCACAGAGAGTCTTTGCCAGCCTGCTGGGCTCAGTTATTGCCCAGCCAAGCTTATCTGGCAGCAGATCATGTATGGAGCCACATCCTAGAGCTGGGCACCAAGGGAAGGTCTTGGAGGTGGATTCACCAGATTTTGGTCTGCAAAGCCTCTCCCACCCCATCTCCCCAGTTAACCCTGCCAGGGGTTGTGTCTCAACCCAGTTCACTTGCAGCCTCGATGCAGCCAATTCCCAGCTCCAGGTGACCACATCCAGTCCTCCCCAGCCCCAGGAATGAGAGGCCATCAGGCCTGAGGAGTGAATTAACACCTTATCCTTGCAAGAGCTCATCACATAAAAGTCCCAGCACCAGCCCAGAGAGGGCATCCTTCATTTAGATCACAGCAACACCAGCAAGGCTCAGCCAGGCTGGGCATCTCCAAGGAGGCTCTGGAAAATGCACAGGGTCTAATTCTGCTCTGCTCAGCCTTTCCTGCGGGAGAGGGCAAAGTTGCTGCTCCAAACTCATCCCGTTCTCCATGTGTTTTACTGCTCTGAGTGACGGGGCAAGGCAGAAAGCAGCTCAGAGCCAGGACAAGAGGGAACGACAACCCCTGCCCAGAGGGCGCTTATAAACCTGAGAGGCAAGATGGAACACGAGGGGGAAACAGGCTGGAGGCCAGAGGGGATGCCATAAAAACTTTGCTGTGGGCACAAAGCACCTCCCATCTCTGCCCTGGTCCAGGAGCTCAGAGCAAATCCTCCCCAAACCAAACCGGAGCAGCAAAACCCACTCATGGTGCAAACGAGGTGGGAAAAAAAGGGGTGTCTGAGCCCTGGGCACCCCATGGGGCTGGAGGCAAAGGGACTTGACTGTGTCTGCCCAGAGGGTTCAGTGGCACAGCCAGAAGGGGACTCCTGGTCTCCCCAAGCTTTGATGAAAAGACCCTTCCTCTCCTCTCCCACTGCTACCTGCAGGGGAGGGCAAAATCCTCCTGACACCAGCGAGGCTCAAAGAAATCCATCTGCTCCCCACAGCACGCGTTTGTCACCTCTCCTTCCTCTTCATCCCACCTTCCTCACTTCACTCACAAATTTGTGATGGCAAAGAAGGGATTTTTCCTCCCCCTCCAAGAAGGAAAGAGAGGAAGGGTTGGGGGGGAAGAAGCATCTTATTTCAAATAAACAAACAAAATTTATTGCCGGACACATCCCCAAGCCCTCGGCCCAGGCTGGCAAACTGCAGCCCCGATGTAATAAGCACATAAATAAAGTTTACAGCTAAACTGGCCTGACCCAGTATTGCCCCGAGGTGCAGGAGCAGTATCTTGTCATTAGTATGCAGAACACATCCCCTTAATGTCTGCTCATTTGTTCTCAGCCCACTCGGCTCTATAAATCTCCACAAAAGGGCAAGGCAGGGCTGCGGGGGAGCCGGGGGAGCGGGGCCAGGGGGATGGGAATCGCCTACTGTCCCGCTTCCAGCCGGAGCAACACGGCCTGCGCAGGAATTTCTCTGCCTTTCCTTCCACCGGAGCCCACGGGAGGAGCAGGACGGGCAGCTGGGAAGTGCCCGCACTTGCCTGCCCGAGGGGAAGGGAATAAACTGGGATTTGTGTGTCAGCACAGGTCCCAGAGCTCCCGGTACGGAGGGACACCCCTGGCTGCTCCCAGCTGGGGCACAGGCTCAGCTGAGATGGACACAAACACAGCTTGGAAGAGAAAAAGGAATTCAATAATATTTTCCCTCTTCTTTTTTTTTTTTTTTTCCAGTGCTTTAAATCATCATCCCTCCTGTCAGACCCTCTCACCTTCAACACCCCACACAGCACAGGGCACCCCCCCCCCAAAACTCCTCTGGAAACTCCCCATCCTTAACAGCACCTTCTTGGAGACCCACCCGAGCTCTGCTGCAGGCTCTGGGCTGCACACAGGGGACCTGGGGTGGGCAACAAGGGGAGAGGATTCCTGCCTGGACAGGAGCACCAGGATCAGCACTGACAGCATCTCAGTCCAAAGGAAGATGTGATCTCCCTCCCACACTGCTGTGAGAGGAGAATCATGGAATCATGGAATGTTTTCCAATGAAAGGGACCTTAAAGTTCATCCAGTCCCACCTCCTGCCATGGGCAGGGACACCTTCCACTAGTCCAGGTTGCTCCAAGCCCCGTCCAACCTGGCCTTGGACACTTCCAGGGATCCAGGGGCAGCCACAGCTTCTCTGGGCAACCTGTGCCAGGGCCTCCCCACCCTCCCAGGGAGGAAGGAGAACAAGGTCTCTGATTCTCTGTCCACAGAAATTATCTGCACTGCTCCAGTGCTCTGCACAAAACTTCTGCACAGGGCAATATCAGCCACCCTTCCCTGTCATCAGCCTTGTTGGGATCTCCCCCACACATCTGAAGAAGGCAAAACATGATTTGTTGTCTGACACACACACAAAAAAACCCCCCAAAAACCGGGAAAGAAAGAATGAGGCAAAGCAAGAACCCAGCACAAGCACCTGGGGAGCAGAGAGGGTGGTATGTTGGGTACAAAGAGCCAAGGGGAAAAGTGTTGTCTCCAGAGCAATCTGATGGCTCAGGAATTGGATTTCTGATACGAAATGATGGTTTAAAACCCTTCAAAGCAGCCCAGCCACACCACATTCCTAACCCCTATTCCTGGTGTTCAGAACCTTCTGCTGTCAGGGAGTCTCACAGCAAAGGTGTCAGGTCTCAGAGGTGTCAGGCTAATCCAGGAGATCAGAGAGTCATGGAATGGTTTGGGTCGGAAGGGACCTTAAAGAACATCTCATTCCAACCCCACCTCTGTCCAGTTTGTGCCAGCCTGAGCAAATGCAGGGGAATTATTGCAGGTATGGAAAAGGGCAAAGCCAAACAAGGGTGCTTTTCTGCATACCCACATGGGTACCTAGAAACACCAGAAGTCACCATTTTCCTAGGATGCATCAAGAAAGCCAAAGCCATGTGCTCTTTTAGATTCCAAATGCTGTAACTTTTCCTTCTGCCTTAAATAATGAAGTTTGCAGACGCACGAACTCCACACGTTTTGGAATTCTTTCAACACTTGTAAACACAGGAGATGTGGTGCTCCAGCAGCCCACAGGCACCTCAGCCTCCAGGATACGAGAGAAATAAGACAACTCGAGTAGGAGATTTAAGGGCAGGGACTAAAGTGAAGACTGAGGTTTGAAGTGCAACTCGAAGCTATAGATGATTTGCAGATCTGAGCCCAGGTGTTGTAACCCTGCTCCCTGCCTGCCCTGCACAGACAAGGAGAGCCTTGAAATTCCCCTTTCAATCAGCTGAATCAGCAAATCCCAACAGTTCCCACAGCCCTTGCTGCAGACTGGCAGCGAGGAGCAAACAGTGCCACGTGCTGTCGGGACCGGGGCGGAGGGGGCGAAGCCTGAGAACGTTTCTGATGTCAGGAGCAATCAGGAGCTGCTCGAAGGTTCCAGGGAGACAAAATCGTGATGAAACCACCAGATATTTCACATCTCGTTACACGGGAGGGTTTCACTCCACAGCCTGGGAGCCCAGAGGTGCCACACACGTTCCTGCCCACGAGCAGGGTTCTACTGAAACGCGGCAGGACCCGGCGGATCGGCGCTGGTGGAAAGGCAGTGACCTCTCTCACCTCGGGTGGGAAACCAGCACATCCTGCCCCTGCTGCACCTCTCAGACGCTCCAGCTCGCTGGGTGATAACTGACATGCCATAAACCTGGTTTTTAACTCGCCTAATTACCAGTGTTGTGCTCATGAGTAACACGAGAGCGTTTAAGGTGGGGCACATTTTCCATTACGGGGCCCCGCTTGCACGGATTCCATGAGAAGTGTTTTCTGCTGGATGCGGCTGGGACAGAGCAGAGCCACGCTCCAGACAGAGCTTCCTAACCCCAAACCACCCCTGCCAACCAAAAGAGCCTTCCCCCTTCAGCAGAGGGGCTCCTTCTGCAGGAGAACACCCCGAGTCACCCCCGCCAGCACCACGGAAGTTGACCTTGGATAAATTCCATGCTTTTCCGAGCTTTCCCTTTCTACAACACTGTGGCACTTGCATCAACAGCATTGGCAACACCAGATGGATTGGAGGGTACTATGCCTAAATAATAAGGAAGGAAATAATGCAGTCCAGGCAAAATACTTTGAAATAATTAAATTCGAGGAACGGCACAATCCAGTTCCCAGCTGGAAATTGCTCTGGAAACATGGTTCCATTCCATGGAGCAGCAAGTACAGGGACAGTACTGGAGGCTTTGGTACAGGGAAAAACAGAGCCCCAACAGGGGGAATGTCTCGAGGAGTGAGGACAATGCAGTTTCTGGGATCACCTCTGTTCCTCTGTGATCAGACCTCGCTGAGCTCACACGACCTGCTGTGTTCCCAACGGAGCAGAACCCACAGAAACAAACCTGGCTCTCATCTAAGAGGCTGCTTTTCCAAAATCCCCTATTGCAGGTGGGTTTGGTGGAACCTGCATCGAGGCTGAGCACAGGGAAGCTTTTCCTCAACAACAAGCTGGAGGGACAGAGGCCACGTGATGCCCAGATGTGTCCCTGTAGGATTCTGCACACGGAGAGACGCACAGGGAACAACGGGAAAGCCCCACAGCCCTTGTCCCAGACCTGGAAGCCCAGGGCAGCTCATGGAATATCCTGAGCTGGAAGGGACCCGCAAGGAACATCAAGTCCAACTCTTGGCTCTGCACAGGGTAACCCCAAAAAGCTCTTGGATCCAACACACGGTCAAGGGGAAGGAAACACCAACAGAGCAGCCCTGGCCTTACAGAAGGGCAGCAGCAGCCTGGGAGCCCTCTGACCCAGGCAGGGGCAGAGCACAGGGCTGAGCTGCTCTCCCAGAGGAGCCCAGAAAGCTCAGCCACTCCCAATGCAAAAGAAAAAAAGAAATAAAACAGTCCAACATACCAAAACCATCATTTTCAGCCCAATGTGGAAACATTTTGGAGCTCCTGGGAGCTGTACTGGTAGGAGCACTGGTTTAGTCATCACATTTGAGCCCTTCAGCTCCAGGACAGCCCAGTGCAGCCACAACCACGCAGGTTTAGGCTGGGCTGTCTAAAACTGTACCCCAACTCTCCTGCAAAGA
Organism: Lepidothrix coronata; assembly: GCF_001604755.1. Taxonomy (NCBI): domain Eukaryota; kingdom Metazoa; phylum Chordata; class Aves; order Passeriformes; family Pipridae; genus Lepidothrix; species Lepidothrix coronata. The sequence goes on along the minus strand of NW_016690214.1, from coordinate 945,240 downwards.
GGGAGCCAATGCTTTGCTACCCACACACTCAGATCCAAACTCCTCCTTGCCATCCCTGCCTTCCAGCTGGCAGCTTTTGGTCGGGAAAAGACAGAGGATGGAGTGGGAAAAAAACCCCCAAGAATAAATCCCTGCAGATTCTCATCTTCCTCCTCTCGTCTCCTCAAGTCATTGTTTTGCAGTACAAGTATTTCAGCTCTCCCTGTACCCGAGAACAGGATTAGACAGGTCACACCGTGGAATCAGATTACAGACTTTTACCTTTTTAACTTCTCTTCTCAGCACGTAGGCTGCGAGCTGACACCGGGGAGGGAGCACTCAGGGGACAGCCAGGGCTGGGTGGAGGTGGCAGCAGAACGTCAGTGAGTCACAGGGATCTGCCAAGTCACTGGAAGTTCTCACGAGCCTGGGACCTGAAACAAAGAAACAGGTGGGTTAAAATTCAGGGGAGCAGAAAAGAAAAGTTTTACCCAACCCGTGCAGGCAACAGAGTAAAAAATAGCTGAAAAAGTGTCCTGCTGGAATTTTATCCCAAAGGGCTTCAGCTTCCTTGCAATTCAGAATTACAGTTTCCCCTCTCACAGCTGCCTGCAGGGCTCCTGCAGGGCCAGGGAGCCCTTGGTATCCTGAGCAAATGGGCTCTGAGGGTGCAGAGTCCTGCAAGATCTGGGACCTTGCAGAGGACTTTTGTGGCCATGGACTCCAAATCATTCATGAGCCCTGTGCTTTCAGTGCTACAGATTTTATTTTCACATGGTTTTCCTTCAGCCAGGGAGAACAGCTGTCCTGTCTCAGCCTCTCCTCTGACTTCTTCCAGTATCAGCATCCTGCAATGTCCCCACTGAGCCCAAAAAACAGGGATGAACACAAAGACAGTCAAGAGACATCAAGAAATGGAGAAGATGAAGAGCCCATTCCTCAGGATAATCATTCTGGTAAAAGCACGTGTTGAACTTGTTATATGTGTGCATAATTTCGAGCTGTTAATGCTCATTATGATCTCTGGTGACAGCCCAGGACTGCCTGTGCTCCCAGTGCTGCCTGGCCCCACTCCACCTGCACAGGAGCATCACCCAGAGCAGTTCATTCAGCCTGGAAGTGTCTGAAGTATCATTACCCAAAGCACCCATTTCAACTGAGCCTTTTGGGTCCCTTCCAGCTCAGGATATTCTCTGCTTTTCCCTGCAGCCAGCACTGCTCCTGCTACATCTTGGCTCTTACTGTGAACAGTATTCAAGTGCGAGTGGAACAACATTACTAAATTTATTATAATTAGCCCCAAAACACGAGGGCCATAAAGAGATTAAATTCCTTGCCCTATTTTATAGCAGACAGCCAGGGCAGGGCACGCCACAAACTGCTTCTCCAAGGCAGAGCAGTGCCCTAATCAATGATCCATTCTTCCTCCCTTAACGCCTCGAATGGCAGGGGAAAAATAATTAATTGTCAAATAAATTATTTAACCAGCTTGGCTTTTTGTTTTTTTCCTTGTTCACCCATCACCTTTACATTTATTAACCTGGTTGTTCCAAGTCCTAGGACACCCAGGTGTTGACAGGACAGTCCTTTCTACCACAGCACTGCCTGAAGTCACTGGCACTGTCCAAGGACATGGGGGTCACCAGCTGGACCCCGAAGGCAAATCTCCCCTCATCCCACCCCTGTGTCCTGCCAAGGAGCCCTGCAGAGCTGGTGGTGGAGCACCAAGAAGCCTCCAACCAGTCCCAGGCTGGAGGGATGTGCTGTGAAACAATGTCCGTGAAACGCCCAAGGCTTGGGAGTTCAAACCACAAGAACAATTCTAGAAGATGACCAAGAACTTCCTCTAGACAATGAAAAGCAAAATTAAACCCTCCTGTTTTCCATTCAGGGTGTTGCTCCCAAGTGCCATGAGAGCACCCAGGGTGTCCCTCACCTCCCAGCTCTGGGTCCATCTGGCAGGGGCTACAAACCCAGGGGGAAACACTTCACGAGACACAGAGAGAAAATCAGGGCAGATTTCCCTCAAATAACATCAACGCCTCATGTCAACCCAGGGTCTGACCCCCAAGGGCACACTGTATGGTTTTATTGGTCTCAAAACCTCTGAAGAAGGCTCTGACAGATGATTTCAGCTCCGAGCCATCTCCACTTGACCAACTCAACTCGTCTTTCCCAGTCAGAGGGATCACGAGAACAAACTGATGAAAGGTGCACACCAAAAAAAATGGAGTCACTGAGCTCAATCTCCCCCAGAGGGAACCATCTTTAGCATCATTCTTCCAGAATGTACAGCACACACAGCAAGTCTGTGATGGTTTCATCACACTCAGACAGGAGAAGCCTTAACTACCCATTTCCGGGGCTGAACAGTCACAGAACATCGTGTGGGTATTTTATGAGTCTTTCCTACGAGGCACAGCCACCACAAGTCAACCACAGGCCTCCTCCTTCCCACCCCTCCAGTGACAGAACCAGGAGGAACCAAGAGTTCTGAGGAAGGGCCAGAAGGGGGGACTTGTGTCACCCCTGATGAACCTCCAAAACAGGACATCAACCAATGACTGCACCCATCTGCTGCTGGGGACACCCCGGGGACAGGCCAGGGCCCTGCACAGCCCGAGCACCACCTCAGATATTTCAGCATGTCCCAGAGCAGCCCAGAACATCCTGGTTAATGAAGTTCCCGAGATAAAGATTAACGCAATCCTTTTCACAGGCTTCTGCTGGTAATTACAACTCTATCACTTCAGAGTTAATTACACACAGCTAAAGAGGTTATTAGGTGTAGATGGAAAAAAACATTGTACTGGAAACAATTCCCTTCTGCCCCTAGCTGGCTGAGAGCTAAATATTCCCAGAGAAGAGGAAAGGTGGGAATTCTCCGTTTAACTGGTGTGTTGTTGTGAAAGACTTCTACCTTTGGGAGAGGGAGCTGGGATCAAACATGTCTCATGGGTGAAGTCCCATCTGAGCCAGAAGACCTTTGAGACTCCCCTGGTTGCATTTCTGCTCCCACCAGCATATTACAGGGCTCAGGGAGGGTAACAGGGACGAGCTGAGGGCACTGGAAAATAAATCCAGCCTGTCAGAGCCCTTAGGAGAGGGTCAGATGGGAGCATAATTTTCTCTAGACCTTCAAAAATTGGGCACTGGAGTGTCCCAAATGGCCACCTGAGGCCAGGCAGTGGCTAAAGTTGAGTTTCCCTTAATGGTAACAGGAAAGGGGAATAGGCACAAGGAGATGTTAAACAGTGACAAGCCTTGGCCTCTATCAAACTGACCTTCACAGAACCATTTGGGTTGGAAAAGCCCTCCCAGCCCATGGACTCCCCATCTTGTCCCCCAGCCCAGAGCACCAAGTGCCTCATCCAGGCCTTCCTGGGACACCTCCAGGGGTGGGGACTCCAAACCTCCCTGGGCAGCCCCTGCCAAGGCCTGAAAATCCTTTCCATGGAGAAATTCCTCCTGATGCCCAACCTGACCCTGCCCTGCAGCCCACCCACTTCTGGCTTGGCAGAGGGTGGGCACTGCCTGCACCCCTGAGAATTTCTGCAGAGTTTCCAAACCAAGTGTTTGGGACGTGCACCCAAGAAGCCCAAGCAAGGGCACGAAGAGCATCATTCCCCCAACTGCTGCTCTGTTATTTTAAACAGATAATTCTGGAGCAGAAAGCGGAGGAGCAGGAGGAGCTCAGTCAGGCTGAGCACAAATGCCAAAGGGGTGCACACACCACCCTCCCCGGGATGATGTGTGAGACAGGCCAGGGCAAACCCCAGCAAATGCACTTCCGAGCTCAGAGCCCCAGGGCTGGAACAGGTACCAACAGAGAGGGAGGGGGAAAAAAAAAAAATCACAATTATAAAAAGCAACTGTCAGAGAAAACACTTGAAAACCAGCAGGCGAGAAAAGTGACTGCAGGTAAAGAGAGGTGCTGACAGGAGCTGGGGAGGGGAAGGGCTGTGTGTGTAACCTGCTGTTCCTGGAGAACAGCAGCCTGGATAATGGTCCATCACATGGTAGGGGGGTGATGTGGCCCCAGGATGGACCCCCAGCCTCCCTGGGAGGGGGTTTTCCAACCCTGCCGTGGCCAGAAGGGTTTGGCTCCCTCGGTGAGTTCCCATGTGTGGATCAGCTGGATCAGCAACGACAGCAGGGCTTTCAGAAAGCTGCTTGCTCTCATTAAAGACTCCAAGGGATGGAGAATTTACTCTCTCCTCCCTCACAAACTGGTCCAGCACTTAATTAAAACTCCAAATTAAAAAAACCCCACACTTTCTTTTCCAGTGGGAAAGCTGCTTCCAGCCCTGGGTGTCTCCTGGCGTTGGGAGTGTCCGTGTATCAAACACCTTCCTGGAAAGGTGCATCACCTCATCCCTTGCCATCACCCCGCTCAGGTGCTGCTTCTGGACTGAGTCAATCCTTAAAATATCTGCCATCAATATGTCAGGTATGTGAATGAGTGTTTAAGCCCTGATGTCTTGTGCCCAATTAAAGACAATCCCCAGCCAGGGCAGCGCTGCCGAGGGGGAGCCGCTCCCAGGCTGGGGCTCAGGGCTGGATTTGCTGCAGAAAAAAATCACCCTGTTCCAACAACTCCTGCTGAAAATCAGAGCTGTTCCCTGTGTGTAATCCCAGCTGTGTTTCCACCCAGCCTTGAAGGACAGCAGGGTCTGTCCATCGCCATCACTGAAGCAGTGGCCAGGAATGCCCTCCACCATCACCTCTCCAGCCAGGGCACAGCTCCTACAGCAGTTCAGGGGCATTTTTACCTTTGAGAACCCACCTTCCCACCCCCCAGGCTGGAGGAATGTGGCTCAGGCGGTCCTGGGTGCCAATGGAAACCTCTGGCTTGGCCATCAAATGCAGAACTGAAACCATTTCCAAGTCACTTGCTGACCCTCCCCACCCGTTCTGCCCCACGGGAGGCCAATGGTTATTTACCCAGCGTTATATTAAATAAAGAGACAAAAAAAGAAAAAGGTTTTAAGGCAAGCAGAACTCCTTATCATTTCCTTCAATCTAGGGCTGGGTTTTGGAGAGTCATTCGCCTACAGGTGACTGACAGCAAGGGTTTGTGATGAAATACTGTTTGCAAAAACATCTTGCCTAAAAATGGCTCCAGCAGAGCCAACAAATTCCACCAGCTGATCCAGCGTTGCCACCCAGACCTATTGCTCATGGATGCAGAGGGACAGAGGCAGTGCCAGGGGGGGGGGGGAAGCTGATTTGACTGATGTTCTCCACAATTCTGCAAGGAGGCAGATCGGCCGTGGATTTTAGCACAGCCTGCCCACGGAGAGGCAGGAATCCCACCAGGAATTGCCAGGCACAAGCAAGCACTGGTCCATCCCTGCATGCCCAGGCCAGGAGCCCTGGTGGCACTGGGCACGCTGCTCTGTGCCATGAGCTGCCTGCAGGGAGCAAACACCCGCAACAGGCAAGACTGGACACGTCGTTTCCTCCCTGTGAGGCCTTTGGATGCCGCCGAGCACCTCTCTGGAAAAACCTTTTATCCCAAGTGCCCTGAGACAACAGCGGTGCAAATGCACACGAGGGTTTGCTCCTTTCCCAAGGGGAGAAGGAACACCAAGTACATTTTGCAAGGTGCTGGCAGGAGGGAGGCAATATTCCCATTCTGCACAAAGGACACGGGGAGGTAAAAAGTGATGGGGTTCTGAAAACCACCAGCAGCAAAGTGAAAATCAGGAGTCTCTGCGTGCCAGTGCACTGCTGAAGTCTAGCCCAGCATCCTATTTTTAAGGCAGAAGCCCAAGAATGTTTCACAGCTTGGATGAGCCTCAGAAAGCAACACACACAGAGACCCTTGGAGTTAATGGCCCAATCAGCACACTTTGAACGAAGTTAAAAACGATTATTTGAGAGTTCCTAAATAACTGCAGGTCAGCTGAACACCTTCTCCAGCCCAACTGAGCAACCCAGAAGCCTCACTACACCATCTACTAGGTCTGATATCACAGAATGCCAGACTGGTCTGGGTTGGAAGGGACCTTAAAGCTCATCCTGTTCCACTCTCCCTACCATGGGCAGGGACACCTTCCAGCAGACCAGGCTGCTCAATGCCCCATCCAACCTGGCCTTGAAAAGCCCCTTTAAAAAAGGTGGCCTCTAAAGCCCATTTTTAAAGGGGCTTTGCTCTTTAAAAAGCCCCCTGAACACTCAGAAATGCTCATCAAAAATGATTATACAAGCAGAGGAATAAATGCCACCCCTTGACCACAGTGTCCCAAGGACTGTCAGCTCCCTTGGAGAGGAACATGTCACCAGGCAGGGCAGTCACCCCCTCCAGCTACTCTGCTTCCCCTGGGAGTCAAAGGAGAGGGCTGGGAGCCTGCATCCATCCTAAAAGAAAGGTCCAAGGCTGGTGGGTTGACTTAATCCAGTGAGATCAGCTTCTTCATTCCTAAATGACTAAATTAGTTGTGGCAGGTTTGGCCCGAGCTACATTCAAGCAGCCTCATGCAGAAGATTTTCCAGATGCTGCTGGATTAACCCCGGTGATACACTCAGTCAATCCAAGGGCCACCCATCCCGGTTCCAAAGCCCTTGGGCACTTTGCATCAGCCCAAGCCAGGTCCACCCTGCCCACACCCCACCTCGGGGTTGCTGTGCCCTGTCCCTGGGAGATCTCAGGCACAGATCTGCAACGGGGTTTGGAACCGACACAGCTACAGAAAAAATAAATTATATATATTAAAAAAAAAAAACAAAACAACAACCACAACCCTGCACAAGGTAGAGATTTCCAAAAGCACGTAATTAAAGCAGCTCGGGTGTTCCCTGCACCTCGGGCTAATGGCAGGGAACAGCCCACATGTGCACGGGCACAAAGAGGCAACAGCCCATAATATGCAGGCCGGTGCTTCTCAGAGGCTTTTACCTAAATGTTGCCAGGGTGATGTGTACATAAGGCTGTCCCTGCTCTGAACCGCAGCCACCACCCCACGGGAACACCCTGCTGGGAGCCCGGCACGGGGACTGCCGGGGGAGCACAACCGGGGGAGGTTGGGGGGTAACCCGAGGGCTCCCGGTGGTTTTGGGGAGCCCGGAGCACCCCTCGGCTCCTGCTCCCCCCCATCCCTCCAGGGTGTGACAATCACGGCAAGGACGAGCTCGTGGGGCAGCCAGGCTGGCACTGCCCAGCTCTGCACAACCCCAAACCCACCCAGCTCTGCACGGCCCCAAACCCACCCAG
>NW_016690214.1:934255-935419 GCF_001604755.1 Lepidothrix coronata | reverse complement strand
CACCCAGCCCTGCACGGCCCCAAACCCACCCCAGCTCTGCACAACCCCAAACCCACCCAGCCCTGCACGGCCCCAAACCCACCCCCGACCGGGGCAGTTCAGCCCTGGGGGCACACAGGGATGTGCCAGAGCAGGGGGTTTTAAAGATTTAAAACATGATTCACAACTTCAGACTCTTTCAGAAGGTGAGGGGTCTACCCAGAAGCTCCCCTGGGTGTCACTGACCCATCACTGCAGCAGCAGAAGCTGGGACTGCACCCTCTGCTCCAGGAGTCCAAGGGGGAGTTACTCCCACAGAGAACAAGCCCCTGCCAGCTGCTGAGGGAGGGATGGACTTGGGGCAATGCTGAAATGAGCCTTGAGAACCACAAGGGAGTTCAGAAGGTGGTCAAGTTTAACAGCACTGACCCAGCCTTGCCACACCTCAGCATCTGAGCAAGGACAAGTCTCCAGCAACAGGCTGGGAAACCCCCCCGGATGGAAGGGGAGCGGTACCACAGCTAAGGCAAAGGCTCCTCAAAGTCTTCCTTGCACAGAACAGCACTGCCAGGACTCAGCTCCTGTGGCCCTTCACAGGAGCCCTGTGGACAACGCTCCCCTCAGCACCTGCAGCCCTGCAGGGAGAGCTCTGAACCTCCAGCACACCACCAAGGCCACTGGAAAACCGTCCTGGTTTCCCTACCAGTCCCAGCAGACATGAACACCCGGGCCCTGCTGCTGCTCTGGGTTAATCCAGGAGGGGAAGTGCCCCCTGGGCAGCAGAGGGTCCAGGTCCCTGGGGAGAAGGATTTTTCCTGCTGTGCTGCTTCTCCACCAGCTGTGATCCCACAGGGATGAGGGTCCAGCAGCACCTGATGGCAGCAAACTCAGTTGTCTCTTCCCAACACAAAACCAGACCCAGACCCTCAAGGGATTCACATCAGTGAGAAACACAGGAAACACCAGAAGACATTTCTAGATCAAACACAGCCCAAAACATCTCCTGACAATGAAGCTCTGAGCTGTCCCACCACCCAGCCAGGGCAGACCCTTCTTAAAATCACCTCTGGCAATATCTCCCTGTTTTGCAAATGATTCTGGCTGCAGGAGCTGATTGAGGGACCCAGCAAGGGCAGGATTTTCTATTTTCTGAAGCAGTTTTGTTGAAACTGGCAATTTAATTAG
>NW_016690214.1:884596-933779 GCF_001604755.1 Lepidothrix coronata | reverse complement strand
AGGTGTCCCTGCCCATGGCAGCATGTGGGATTGGATGAGCTTTAAGGTCCCTTCCAACCCAAACCATTCCATGGTTCTAAGATATGAGACCCAGTAGATGGTGGGTGGCACGTGGGTGCCACGTTAACGGCTCAGCCCTTGGCAGCACCGAGGGCAGGAAGCCTTTCCCTCTGAAGGCAGCTCAGGGGGGTGATATTTGTTTTCTCTGCACGGCTCAACAGCAACATAAATTTCCTCCTCCCGGCTGCAGACAGCACTGAGGTGGCTCCTGACAGCTCGGGTTTCTTTCCCAGTGAAATCCCTCCCCAGCAGCCAGGTCTCTCTTCCTCCTGGGAACACTTTGGACTCGTTCAGCATCCAAAAGTCCCACTGCCACCAGGCAACACCATAGAAAGGGCATCAGTTCCAGCTTGATACGCAAACCCACCGTATCTGGCAGATGATTCATTGATCCACATGACCTTGTGACAGGTTCTCAGATCTTTATTATTCCTGAATCACATCTGCTCGTAAATACCAGAGGGTTTTTTCACACCTGGTGTTATTACAGTGAACAGCCAAAGGACGACTCATTTCGGCTGCCTTAGAAAAATATTTCCTCCTCTTTTGGGCTTTTGCAGGATTACAGGAAGGGACTGGCAGCAGAGCCTCCCCACAAACAGATCATTACCTCTATTGGGACTCATGGTTTCGGCAACACTTGAAGTAATTAAAAAGTTAAATTGCAGGAGAAAGAGGACTAAAACAAAACCAGAGTCATTGTTTACTTCCCCGTGTTGGCTTTTAGATGATATCAAGCTCCAAACCAGGAACTCAAACAGCGGGGACTCACTTTGATAAAACATATCCTTCCTCCCTGCTGGAGGCATCTGGGGAGGAGCTCCTGCAGCTCCTGATCCCATTCCCCTGGAGTAACAGAGCCTGGGATTGCCAGTCATGCAGAGGTGCCAAACACCCCCCTCTCCAGACTGGCAGATCCCAGGACCTGCCAACAGGGCTTGGAAAACTGTGGGCTCAGTCACTGAGCCAAGACAATTCCCTGTTTTCCTCATGGACCCAAAAGCCTCAGAGCTTGAATACAAGAGGAGCCAGGGGGATGGACACAGGACTGCCTCCAGAGGGGCATCCAGAGCCCTGACTTTCCAATATGTTTGATCAGAACAGTCACAGAAAACATGAAAGTCAACGTTTCGGCAAATAAAATGTTCCCCCAGCCCTTACTTAATGGTAAAGAAAAGTAACAGCCCATAAAAATTTCTACCTCCATTTCTCTGCAGGAAGCAATAGAGTGATTTCCCCAGTGCCTGGGGGAATAGCAGTGAGCCAGGGGAGGAGACAGAATTCCACGGGTCACATCCAGCCTATGTGGCCAGGTCATCCCTGAGCTGGGGCAGGTCCCGGTCCCTGAGCCCTCAAAGCCAACCCTGAACCCCTGACCTCAGCCAGACCTGTCTTGAGCAACCCTCAGAGCACAAGTGATTAATGCCACAGCCACCCGTGTCACCTGCCAGGCCCTGAGAAGACACCGTTCACCACAGCCTCAAATTTCCTGAAACTGGAGATAATTGTTGGTTTTGGCCCAGCTCTGGAACGTGCCCAGTGCACCAGGCTCCCAGGCTCCTTGGGAACGTGTGATTTAATAGGAGACCGAAAAAAGCCTGACTCCAGCAAAACTCCAGGCTGGAAGGAGCCTCCAATGTGCTTCAACAAGCTGCAGGGTTGCTTTTTAATCTTGCTGCCTCCTGCTTCCAACCTGCCATCAGACCAAGGCACTGGGGGCTGGGACAAAAGGCACAGCCCCTGGTGCTGCTGGCACAGCCACGTCTCCCTGCATGTGCACAGCCCTGCCTGGCCTTTCCCAGCTCTTACCCATCCCAGGAAAGCACCGAGTTTGGGAAACCAAAGGGAAAGCCCTGGGAACAGGGACAGAACAGCTTCAACACTGCTGAACACCTGGCTGGGAAAACCTCCCTGTAAAACCTCCCAGGCAGAACCCACGTGCCTGAAGGACAGGCACTGGGCTGCTCAAATTTGGGGTGTTTGTTTGTTTGTTTGTTTGTTTCCTCCAAGAGGACATGGAGAAAGTTTTTGCTTTTTTAAGCAGCCCCAAATTTCAGCAATGATGTGGCAGCTCTGTGCTGGACACACAGGGACAAACAAGACACCTCATGCAGGGGGGGCACAGGAGGGGGTTCCCAAGAGAGCCCAAAACTGCAACAGAAAACACATCTCAGCACTGGCAGGAGCCAGGTCAGGGGCAGGGTGGATTAAAGACTGGCCTGTTTCTTTATTTATTTGGCATTTACCAGGGAACAAGGCCCTGCTTTGCAGGTTCAGTAGGCACAGCTCCCTGGGAAGCTGGACACGGACGGGCTGGGATGAAGCAACAAGAAAGCAAGTCACCCCCTCACCCTGCACTGAGCTTTCCCCAGGGGAGACTGTTCCACTCCTTCACTCATTCCTCCTCGGCAGAACAGTGACCCCAAGCCTCCCTCTTTTGTCGCAGCCCCAGCCTGGGAGATGTTCCTCCTTTTGTTCCACACCACGGCCAAAGAAAACGCTGAGATGGCACTTCCCCAGGACAGGCTGCACAAACCCAGCAAGGTGTGCAGCACCCCTGGCACCACGGGGGGGTGGAGGGTGTCCCTGCCACTGCCACCCTGGGAAGGCAGCCCAGGGATCCCAGGGCATCCCTGCAGCGGCCCCAGAGCACGAAGGAGTTAAAGCCTCCTGGTTGCTGAGGGATTTCTCCATAATCTGCCCCCATGTCATGGGGATCAGGACTGTGGGTGGTAGTGCTAGTCCGTGGCAGTCGTTCAGGCCCATGGCCCAGCACCTGACTGGCTCAGAAAACCCTCTTATCCAAGCAGTTTTCAAATTTAATTAAGAGGGACCTGTGACGGGCTTAACGTCGCCTGTGCCAGCCCAAAAGCTCCCTCAGGAGTTCTGACAAAGGCAGGAGGGAGCAGGGACACAGCCAAGGGGTGGCTTGGCCACAGGGAGCCACGGGAAGGTTTTTGCAGAGTTTCACCCAAAACCACAAAGCAACGGCAGGAAAAAAAAAATAAAACTGAAGGTGATGGTGAGAGTGAGGGGTCAGATTCTTTTGTGCAGAGGTAATGGTGGAGCCAGAAGGAAATTCAGGTTAATAAAAAACGGGCTCTCTTAGTTAAAGTTTGCCAACCCCAGGGAGCAGAGCCTCTGCTCACCCTGGGACGTGGCTGGAGCCAACATGTTGAGCTGGGCCTCACATGGAGCAAAGCAAAGCTGCTGCTGGCACTGGGAAGGGGATGGGGAGCACAGGAAATGCTCCTCAGGTGGGAAAACTCCTGGTTTTCCCAGCTCAGGGGCATCAGTCCCAAGGGATCACGTCCATCCCTCCTCACCGTGGAAATTCATCCATCCTGGGTAAGAGGAAACCACAGGACATGGCAACAAGCACTGGTTTTAATGTCCCTCTAGGAGAATTTATCCCAGGAAAGTCAGCTCCATGCAGGGCAGAGACCACCAATTTGACAGGGCAGTGGTGAGAAGATCAGAGCACCAGTCCGGGAGGAAGATCCCCAGCTAATACAAACAGGTTAAATAGACTCATTTCCTAAAATTAGTCCCAGGCCAGGATCCCACATGGAAGTTATGTCATTAACTGCTAATTCAATTACCTAGATGACAGTAGCTCTATGCCCTGACTTGAAGTCTGAAGTCTTGGTTTGAGGTTGGGTTTGAAGGGTTTGGGTGTCCCACCCCCCCTTTATTTTTGGCTACTTGGCAAACTCACCCAGAGCAGGAAATTAGGAAGAGAAACAGTCTCAGTGTCAATACTCACTGAGTCTATTTACCAAGGGCTATTTGCACTAGATAATCACTCCAGAGTGTCTCACCTCCTCCACTCCTCAAGAGCCAAATGATGTCATGGAAGTGGCATCCAGAGCAGGAGCCAATATGAACCAACATAACCCAGGCCCAGCAGGAAATCACTCAGCAGCCTCTACATATGCATGGGATCAGCTCCCCTTCTTCCCAGGGCTGCCCATTGCATGGGATCAGCTCCCCTTGTCCCAGGGCTGCCCATTGCATGGGATCAGCTCCCCTTCTTCCCAGGGCTGCCCATTGCATGGGATCAGCTCCCCTTGTCCCAGGGCTGCCCATTGCATGGGATCAGCTCCCCTTGTCCCCAAGGCTGCCCATCTCCAGCACAGAGGGGGAGCACGTCCCCTCACCCACCCCAGACAGCCCCAGCCTGGAAAGCATCCCCGGGGGGTGAAGTGCCTCCATACAAGTGTCTGAGCAAGTCCAGAGCTCACAAACACAACTAAACACAGATAATTCCATGACTTTGTTCCTTTGCCTTCAAATGAGCCCAACTATGGTCATTAAACAGCGAGTTTGCCAGATCTGCAAACTGATCATAGCTCCAGCTGAGCACTGTCTCCCTTTAATTCCTCTTCCCCAGTGACAACCATGGGAGCATCAGCCTCCAGCAGCCTCTGGAAATGCTAAAATTGCCAGACTCCTCCTGCCTGGATCCCAGCCTCCTGCTCCAGGTGGGACTGTCAGGCCCTGCCTGTCTGCAGTGACACCTTCCCTGCACTTGCACAACAGCCCAGTGGCCACCTCCAAACCCTGACAGGGCCACAGCATCTCTCCCAGGGCCACTCAGCTCAGTTTTTACTCCCCTGGGACGCAGCCACAAAAACCAAAGCCCAGACTCCTCCCTCAGAGCATCCAAGGGGATGAGCCAAAGGCACCCGGGCACTGGGAGCACTGTGGGTTCACTGGGGTGGCTCTGCCATGGCCAGTCCCACCTCCCACCCTTCCCTCTGCATTCCTGCTCCCTGGGAGACTCCCTGGACACAAGCTCTGGCACTGCCCCCCCCAGCCAGCCCTGCCTGTGCCACGGAATCTGTTAATCAGGGCAAGCAGCAGGAACTGGGACAGAGCAAAACCCCCGGGGCTGCTGCCCACCCACATCCCACAAATCCCGGGGGAGCCCCATGGGATCCCAGGCTCTCCCAGCAGGGCTCTGCACCCACACCTCCAGCCCCGTGGCACGTGGGGAGGGGGGACAGCAGCAGGAATGCTGAGACACCCCACACGTGTCCAGACACGTCTCCTCCAGGCGCTGTCGGGGCCGAGGAGCTGCTGCCCAGCTGGAGGAACTTGGATGAGGATCATTCGTGGGAAAGGCTCCCAAATCCCACCCCAACTCCCCCCACGGGGCTGTCGGCAGTGGGCTGAGCACAGGCAGAGAGGACCCTGCTCAGAGGAGACCCTCCTGAGGAAAGGGACCCTCTTCACCTGGATGGATTTCCAGACCCTCACACAGGAGGGAACCCGCAGGAATCAAGGATAACTCAGAAGCTGGCATTGCCTCCAGCTCCTTTCAGCTCTCCCTGCTCCAAAATGCACACTCAGGGACTGCAGGGACAGGCTGTGTGATCTCTCCTTGGCAGCCCTCAAAAAGAAACATTTCGCCATTTTATCCCACTATTTAAAAAAAATAAAAGCAAAGGGGGAGGTGAAGGGGAGGTTGTATCGGACGATTAAATATCCACAGCAGCCCAGAGAAAGAGGAGGACAGGAACACAGGAACAAAGGGGGAAAAAAAATCTGCTTTTTATTATTAAACTATTCTCTCAAATTTCTAATAAGCAGGTTGAAGTTTAAATTACAAGATCTCTAACAAAGTCAGGATCCAAACAGTTCAGGAGCCTGCAGATAACAATCGCCTTTCCCCAGCTCAGTTTCAAGTCATTTTTTGCGGAGACAAAGCTCCCATTCAGAGGGGCAGAGGGACCTCGGGGGTTTTATTACCCTCAGCCCTGGAGCCCCGAAGAGGCAGAGCCAGGGAGGGAAGTGGGTCCTGCACCTGCAGAGGGACAGCAGGGACAGTGAGGCCACCGGCACCGGGAGGATCTGGGGCAGCCCAAACCCTTGAAGTGCAACCTGAGCCCCCCTGCTCAACTCAGCCTTGCAAATCTCCCAGATTTCGGGCAAAAAAAGGAGGGGAACAGGGAGCCCTGAGCTGTCAGACCTGGCTGCACAGGGTGCAAACTGCTGGAGAATCCAGCTCTGGTTCCTTACCTTGTGGCAAAACACAGTTTGGATGCTGTGAAGGACAATGCCAAAGGCAAAGGATGTGCTCTGTTAAAAGGGGGATTAAAGCTGGAAGCATACCTTCCATGGGAATCTGGCAGGAAGGATACACCAAATCCCTAATAAGAGTTCTGCTGAAATTTAAGGGGAAGAGACATTCAACAGCCAACTGGGAAGGTGGAACTAGGCTGGGAGAACACCTTTGCCAGATGATAAGCAGAGAGCACCTGGAGGAAACAGCAGTGCTGTCTCCAGTTCCAGACCATTCCTGCACAGGACACTGGATCCAGTATCCTTAGTGCCTACTTCAGAAATACCCTAAACTGGGAAGAACAGTGTTAGACAAACCCTCTCAGGGCAGGGGTTCCCAAAGGGATTGAAGGACCTGCAGATCAGTCTGATTTCTTCTGTGCCTGCACCACAGGACCCCTGAGGTCTGTGTGCATCTGTGACACAGATACAGGCATAGACACCCCAACCCCACTGTCAGCTGGAGGTTTGGATGTGCCAAACCCATTTTGGGATCAGGCACATTGAATGTGTCACCACAGGAGCCTTCGGGAGCTCCTTGTCCAGGTCCCACCAGCTGCTGGTGAGGGCTGTGCCCCCAGGAGGCACCACCGCCTGAAGAGGCAGCAGCACTTGCACTAATTGGGGTTAATTAAGCAGGTGCAACAGCGCATTGCGCCATTCCACGACCAGCAGCTTGTCGGGACCAGCTGGGGGACCCTGATCCGAGGCACAGGCTCGGCACTCGGATCCCCCGGGACCAGCGGGTGGAACAGCACTGGCAGGAGACGGCACAGCCACAGCACCCACCTCCTGCTCGGCACGGGTTTGCTGAAGATGCCCCCCCCTTCCATCTCCCCCTCTCTCCCAGCTCCGTGGGGAGGAGGGGGAGGAATCTGCTTTCCCCGTGGGTCTTCCCCTCGCTCGCAGCTGCCCCCCCTTCTCCCCCTCGCTCCGTATTGAGGCCGATAATTACCGCTGAATAGCCTTCCAGATTCCCATGCTCGTCAGCCTGCCCTCCCTTCCCAGCGCCTCCCGGAGCGGGAAGGAAGGATTAGGCACCCACAGAGCAGCCGAACCGGGGCCACGGGCAGGCAGGACCACGCCCGGCTCACCTGCAGCAGGTGAGCTCCGGAGGAATGATGCACATCCCAGATCCCACACGGATGCTGCAGGCACAACCCTGGCAAAGCCAGCAGGACTCTCCCTCGTGCTCCCCCCTCCCCGGGCATGTTTTTTCCCACCTGCCCAGCAGCTCACAGAGACACCCCCGAGGCAAAGGGAAGGTCTGTCCTGCCCAGGGAAGTTCACATTCCTGACCTGCAGACAGCAGGCAGTGTGTCCATCAGTGCACACCACCAGCACATGGATTTCTGCTGCTTGGCACCAGAGAAACAGGGAGCCAAGCTGGGCATGGTGTGGAGACTTTCTGCTGAGCACAGGGACCCCAGGAGACAGCCCCCCCATCCCTACATCCCCTCACATGCCCAGCCAGGGCATCACTGCTCCCCTGGGCCCAAGCAGAGCTCAGGCAGCAGTTCCACCCACGTTACACAGCAGAGCCAAGAACAAACCAACATCTCCCAAACCCTCCCCTCTGCTGGAGCCAGAAATCGAGGCTGAATTTCCTCCTCCACATTCAGCCCCTGTGTGAGGAGCCCCAGAGGCGACAGACCCTCGCTCAGCCCAGCACTGCTCGGCCCCACAGAGCTCTGTATCCCACCTGCTGCACTTCCATGCTGCTTGTGCCAGCAGTACACAAAAAGAAACACCCCAAAAACCAGAAAATGCTCTGAGCTGGCATCTGGGGCAGTTTCACCAGGGACATGCTGTGCCCAGGACCTTCACCCTTGCCCACGCACTGACCGTGGCCAAGAGCAGCCCGAGTGAACAGCCTGGGAAGAGGGAGGAAGGAGATTCAATCCCTGCTCTGCCAACAACCTGCATATACCCCCTGAAAAACTTCCCCTGCACCTTCCCGGCCCAGCCCCCCTTCACAGTTCCTCTAATTAATTCAGGAGAAAATTAATTACAGCGGGATTTTCAGCAGCACAGCATCTAATGACCGACTCCCGGCGCTCCAAACCAGATAATCTCAGGCTCCCACTCACGCTGCCAAACCTGGCTCTGCAGCCTCCCCCTTCCCAGCCCAGCACAATGCCCTGCTCTAAATTAGGCAGGGAGAGAGTTGCTTGGCAAAAGCGAATCAGAGCACTGAGGTCAGGCCCTGCAAAACAACAGAACTGCCTAAAGAAACCCCAGCATTAATCCCGTCATGCTTCCGCCAAAGATTCCCCTTTTCAAGTGTTTTCTTCCTGGTAAACAAAGTTCTCTCCATTGGGCTGTGAATTTTAGGACACGGTTGCTTAGTAATGCCAGGCTGAAAACCAGGAGGTTTGTCCTGCCCCTGTGCCCTCCCCAGTCCACAGAGGACGGCACAGGGTTCATTACAGAAATTAAAATGCTGTTGGAATCTTGAGGCAGGTCAGAGCTGGTTTGCACCACAAGTGCTCCTGCCCAGAGCAGAGTTTTCTCCTGATACTTTGGATGTGTGCAGGGAATATGCTCTTCCCATCCCTCCCCAGGAGCCCACTCTGCCCATCTCCCCTTGCTTTTAGGGATGCTCCTGAAAGCTCATGATGCTGAGCACCCAAAACTCAGAATCCACATCCCTCACCAAGGCAGGGGCTGCCCCAGGGTACCTCCCAGACCCGGCCCATGGGTCTGCTCCCCCTCATGCCTGTGCCACCTCCCTGCCCAGCTGCAGGAGCGATTCCTGCATGAAATCCCCTGGCTCTCTCCACCCTCCCTGCCTGTATTTCCATGACTTTGCTTTCCCAAGGGTCGGTTGCACCATCTCAACACCCTCCACACCCACACTGGCACCCAGCAGTTACCCTTCCCCTCAAAGCCACGTGCTCCAAACCGTGCCAGCCGTGAAACAACAACACAGCTCAACTCTTCCCCTTCCCATGGAGCAGCTCCTCCTCCGAGCATCCTCCCCATGGCAGCAGGGGGGACGAGCTGGGGCACCAGGCAGGGTGGGACATGAGGGAAGCCCTCAGGATGGACGTGCTGGAGCCATCCCCGTGTCCCTGAGCGTCCTCCAAGGAAGCCCCACGGGTGAGAAGGTCACCAAGGGCACTGCGGCAGCAACGCCGGTTTGCACAAGCCTTGCTGGTACAACCAGCGAGAGAAACACTCCCTCTGCCTGCCCTGCTGCAGCCTCAGGATGGATTCAGCAGCACTCAGAAGGACACGGGGATGCTCCTGGCCCGGGCACCACGAGTGAGGCCCCTCTGTGCCGTGGGCTCCGGGCAGTGCCCACAGGGAGAGGGCACAGGCACCACGGCCCCAGCGGCTCCTGGCAGCCTGTGTAGAGCCAACAATAACCCTCAGCTCGGCCTCAAATGGGTCAGGAGCCTTTCAGTCCAGGCTCTGGCACAGCCTCTGCTTCCAAAGCCCAGATCCCACTGACTTCAATAGGATTGGGCGCCTGAGCACAGTTGGCCCCAACTTCAGAGCCCCTCCGAGACGCCCCGGCAGAGCCGCTCCTGGAGATCCCACATCTCCTTCACTCACACCCCAGCCCTGGAAGCAGCATCCCAGGCACCCACAGCCCACTCTCCTGAGCCCCTACGTCGCTGCCTCTTGGCAGGGACTGTCCTTGCCTTGGCAAATGGATGGGAAGTTGCTCAGCCCCGTCCCCCTCCCTCTCCAGGAGCTCAGAGGAGCCCCTTGGTGAAAGGTTTGTTCCAGCTCTGACTGGCCATGTCACTCACACTCAGCCATTATATAATAAATGAGAAATGCCTTTGCCTGGGTGGCAAAGAGGGCACTGCCAACAGCCAGGGCTTGGGGGGAGCAAAGCTCCCCCTCAGCTTCAGGGCAAGACTGCACCAGCAGCAAAGGTACATTTGCTCCCCTGTTTATTAGTTACCAGGTGGCTGCCTCGTAGCAGACAAGATTTTAGGAGATCAAAGCAAGTTTTCACTTATTTCAACCCCTTAAAGCTCCATTTAAACTTTGGACTGTGTGTGACTTTGCCTACAGTGAGGAGACATCTCCCACTCCAAAGCCAGCTGGGACTCAGCTTCTCTGCAAAGGTGTTCAAAGCATCCTCTGAACTGACCTCCCTCCCTCCCTCCCTGGGTCCCACCGTGGGCAGTGGAGCAGGAACAGGAGCTGCAACACATGGCAGAGGTCTGAGCTCACCAGGGAATTTGCATTTTATCAGCACTCCAACTCCACAAGCTGCACTGGCTGGAAAACAGCCGAGGAAACAACCAAGTTTTGCTTTGCAAAGAGACCAGTGGATGCACAGAAAGCTGCCATTAAATTGCCTTGAAATTCTGGGAGGTGGGTGCAGTTTTTTTCCATAGAAAAAGGACAAAGTAACTCTAATTCTTGCAAAACTCAGCTTCTCAAAACAATTTCTAAACTCAGATTTGAGTACAAGAGATTATAAGAGGGTAAGCCTTCTTTTAGATTATATACGGAAAAACCTTTCTCTCCTGAGAAAATGAGGATTAAAGGTGCTTCCACAGCAGTCTGCAAGTGGCAGCAGGATGGGGACTCCCACCCCTCTCTCCACATGTAAAACCTCTCTCCTGCTCTGAGAAGTGAGCAGCAATTGCAATCAGGAGATGGAAAGAGCCAGGGCAGCCACAGGGAGGTGCCTCTGGTTAAGCAGGGGCAGCTCTTTTTGGAGCACACCAAGGTGCCCCAAATGGGCAAACTGGGCTTCAGTGCCAGGGAGCCACAGGAGTCACAGCCCACAGCAGCAACACGTTTCACCCCTGCACTCACAAACAGCCCCTCTTTGGCCCACGGGGGTTCCTACATTCATCCTCGCCTGCTCCAGAAACGAGGAACGAACCCTGACAACCAAGTGCAGAGCCCCAGATGTGGGAGGAAGAAGATAAAGCCCTAGTTGTCCATCCTGCCCCAGGCTGCAGCTCCACTGGGGCACCTGCAGCATCCTCCAACCACCAGCACCCACAGGCCGACTGTTTTCTGGCTGTTTTCCCAATTTCTCCACAGCAAACCAGGCCAGTCGGAAAGAAAAGGAGCAAAAAACAGAGAGGAGGGGAGGGGAGGGAAGGGGGGAATTAACTCTTTGCAATCGAGTTGTCCATCTTCATGAGATTTTAATCCTGCCACGGCAAGGTCAGAGTTGAAGCCCGGGGTAAAGGGCTTTGTTTTGTCCTTGGGAATAGCGTGCGACCGGCAGTGGGAGCGGGACGGGGCCGTGGGCTGGCGGAGGGCGGGACCGCAGCCCCCGCTCCCGGCAGCCCAGCTGCCTCCAGCTCCCCGCTCCCACGGACATTCCCAGCCACCTCACCCTTGAAACTGCTGCTCTGCTCTTTCTTTTTTTTCCGCTAAAATGTTTCTTTTGTAATGTTTCAAAAAGTTTGTTTTTAACTTTCTCCTTCCAGCGAGACCGCAGCCAGCTCTTTAATGAGTGTTGTTTCGAGGCTGGTGAAAGATTAAGTGTTGCTAAATGGGATGAACGCAGTTGTTTGACTCCCTAAGGACACCGAGCATGGGAAAGGCTCCCACCGACCCGAGCAGAGGCTGCTCAAGGTGTTGGCTGAGAGGTTTCATCTCCAGACGGAGCATCCCCCGCCCCGCGTCAACACAACCCACCTCAATTGAAATAAACCCTTAATTGTCGCGATTCATCGCAGACAAGCGATCCCACCCTGTGTCAGAGGCAAAGTCCGCGCGGATCCCACGCTCCCCGGTCGCGCGCGGCCGTGGGCGGGGGAGCGCGCATCCCGTTTCCATGGCAACGCCGCATCCCGGCGGGACCGCGCTGGGAAAGGATGGGCGGGGATGACGTCATCGGCGGGGCGGCCAATGGGCGGCCGCGCAGGTGATGTCATGGGCTCGCCCCCGGCCCCACGGACCCGGCCGGGAGCGACCCCCGGGGCCACCGGCGCGGGGGCACCATCGGGGGTGGCCCCTGGGAGGGCTCTGAGGTGTCCCATCCCTGAACCCCCCGGGGGGCGAACCCACCCCATCCCGCAGCTCTGTCCCACTCGATGGATCCCACCCCGACTCTGCAGCCAAGGGGCTGCAGCACCTGGAGATCTGGGGAGGTACAGCCAAATTTGTATTTTTCCTGCGGGCTGCAGGCTGCGAGCCCCCCTGGGCAGCCCAGGCTGGACCCTGGCACAGGGCGATGCTCTTGGGCACCGCAGCTGCCACTTCGTGAAAGCAGGGAACAGGAGAGGCCCCGTGACACGGGGAGGGCAGCCAGGGGAGCTGAGGGCAGGGGCTGCCCCGGGGCTGTGCAGCTCAGGCATCACCGGCCAAGTCACTGCTGAAACGGGAGATAAAGGGGGGAAAGGAGCAGGGGGAGCAGAGACATTTCCAGGCAGCACTGGGAGCACAGTGAGGAGCAGATCAGCACCAGAGCAGTGCCAGGAGGGCTCTGGACCGTGCAGCTCAGTCACCTCTGAGCACTGTCCCCTCTCTGGTCCCCCCTGGCAGGGGAACAGTGTGACTCAACGGGTGACTCACCCACCTCGAACCCGGCCAGTGATGAAGCACTTTGTTCAATCAAGATTTAGATTAACCCAAGCTCCTAAAAGCTGATACAGGGAGAGGCACCATCCCCTGCTCCAGGCTCTGGATCCCCTCCCACCCCCTCAGCCAGGACCGTCCCCCGCAGCCCCTGGAAGCCCCAGCCCAGTGCAGGCAGCACTTGGGAGTCTCAGTCAGGGCTCACCTGCTCAAACACTCCCATGTCATTCCCCCCAGACGCTGTTGCCAAAACTGTGTCTCAGCCACTCCCAGGAGACAGGAGGAAAACCTGGCCGGGCACAGGGGACGGGTGCAGGGGGGCCAAGCCCCGCTCAGCCCACCCAACCCCTTCAATCCCCCTCTTCACCCGCCCAGGGGGACAGAAAGGTGGCATTGGAGCCACCTCCCCCCTGGCATTCCAAGGAAGGCAGGTGGGCACAGCCAGGAAGGTGCTCAGAGGAGACACTGAGGGGAGGGAGATACCCAGAGCCAAACCCAGAGTCACCTCACACAAAGCCACACTAATCAGTGCATCAGCAGCACAGGAATTTTATCACCTGGAGACAGTTCCAGGCAGGTTTCTCCTTGTCAGTCCCACTGTTTATCAAACAGCCCGGCCTGGCCAGCAGAGCACAGGCAAGTCCTCTCCCCCTCCAGCTGATGGAGGGAGGGTTGGGTGACCAGTTTGGGCTGTCCTGGCTGTGAGGTGCCAGCAGCACCCCGAGGGTTCGCAGCTGCCCTGGAGCCAAAGCTGCTCCCTCAGCCCCTCCTGCCAGGAGAGCATTAATGCATTTTCCCAAACTCTACAACTTCCAGTCTGATCTGTGGTTGCCACCAATGAGCACCAGGTGCCCAGCATCTCCCAGTTTGGGCACTTGTTTTTGGCAGCAACCAGAGAGGGGAAAACCCATTCAGAACCAAGAGTTTTGGGAGTCAGGCAGCCAACGCCCCAAGCTGCACAGTCCTCAGCATCTCTTCTGCAGCAGCACAGGTCAGGTCATGTCCTGCTTCCAACACCACCCTGGGCTCCCTCATCAGCCAAGACACAAGTCACTGTCACTGCAGCTTGGTGCTTAACGTTCCAGAGCCTTGGGAAACACCAGGAGGTGCCTGGGAATCAATCATCCCTGCTCACCATCAGCTGACAGAGCCACCCTGGGTACTCCCAAGCTATCCAGCCACACTGTCACACAGCAGGCAGGACAAGCTCAAGGGAATCTACAGACCTTCCCCAAAGAGACAGTTGTCAGCACAGGAATCGAGCCATTCGCTCTCTCTGCTCCAAGGCTGGAGCCAGACCCTCCACTTCTGCTCCATCCTGCACAGAGTGGCTCCTCTCTGTGCTTGATCAACAAAAACCATTCTCAAAACAGTTTGTTCTAAAAACAAAGCCTTCCCTGCCATCCCCCAGAGCTGCAGAGCACAGAGCCCCAGCAGCAGGACTCCCTCCAGCTCAAACAAGCCGAGAGCCTGCCAGCTCAGGGTGCCAACCACCAGCAGATCCTCCCCTTGGCTCTCGCCCTCTCCTGTCATTCAGAAAAGGCCTGGGAGGAAGAGGATTTGTTAGCTCCAGTCGGCCCGTTCCTGTCCAACAGGTTCTCTGCCCTGTCCCACGTTGTTACTGTTCCCATGCAGCCCCCCCGGGCACATCGGGGCACGTCCGGAAACGATTACCATCAGCTACAGTAACGTTCGAGCGGCTCCAGAGCTCAGCCCGTGCAGCAAAACACCCCGGCCCTTCATTTTATGAATGAGTAAACCCTTATGCTTTCTATAAATGTCAAGATAAATTACCTGTGGGCATTCCCCTCTCGGCACAAACAACCACCTCGCGGCCGCAGCCCTTTAATGGAGACATCAACCCCAACCACCGAGTTACCTGCTCTCCCTGCCCGGGTGGGGGGATAGCAGAGGGCCAAATGTTTAACTTTGCCCACCTCACCTGCAACCCTCCTGGAGGCAAAAAGCCTTTGTGGCCCCTCAGGGCTGATTTGGGGTCACAGGACCAGCATCCAGGGGGTCCAGCTTTAGCAGGGCCCCTGGGGAGGAAGGAGGGCAAAGCGAGTCCTCCAGGGAGGGCAACCTGTGGCTTCATCACTCCATGGCTTTGCAGCCAAGTGGAGAACTCTTGGGGAGGCTCCAGGGGCACAACCACTGTGACCATGAGCAAGGCCACAGGAGGGGCTCAGCAGACCCTGCCCAGCCTCTGAGTCCCCCAGGATGCTGACCACTGGTCTAGGGAATCAGGTTTTAGCTTTGGGAAAACCCTGGGAGCTGTCACCTCCTCTCCCACTGCAGAAACCAGGCTGCTCAGTGCCCCAGGAGAAGCCACCACATTCCAGCAAAGAGACTCTGATCCCAGGGGGACAGGCTGCCCTCCCAACACCCCCAGACAGCTGGAGGTGCCACATCCCCCTGATGGGTCAGTCCCACTGCTGCCTCCCTTCCCCTCCCCTTGGAGCTCAGCTCTGTTTTCCAAAACACATCTGGAAGAGAAGCAGGTCCTTTCCCAAACATGATTCACCTTCTTTCAGCATCGATCAGGTGTGTCTAAAAATAGACCCAGATCCTGATCTCAGACACAGATCATGAGCTCAGACACAGGTGTTGGCCTTCCTGGCACAGCAAAAGAACCATAGTTCTTTTAGAAATAACCCAGTGTTGTGCTCAATAACACGAGCCCATATTTTTGGCTCAGGAGTCGGGTATGGAATGACAGCCAGGGATACACCAGTGCCCTTTGCCTGGGGGTTGCCTTCAGGGAAGAACAGGATAGCACCAGATAGACAACAGGACAGCACCAAGCTGGCCAAGGCCATCTCAAAGCCCTGCATCTCTCAGAGATGGGGCAGACAAAGAACAAGGGCACATTTCTGAGGTCTCAGTGTGCCAGGGTCCCCAAAAGCCCCCGGGTGCCATGGCCTGAGTGCCCATCACACCCACACAGCTCCTGGGCTTGGAGCACATCCTTCCAGCCAGGGTACCCAGGGTTTGAGGTTACAGAGCTGCCACCACACCTCCAAATGGATCCTCACAGACACAACCCCTGGGAAAAAAAAATAAAATCTCCAAACCAACAAACCCCCCCAAGCTCCAGGGGCTTCCTTCAGGCCCCGACTTGTCCGGCAGGATTGCTTTGGTACTGCAGCTTATCCAAACATCTTCATCTCCTTCATAAACCCAATCCCTCCTTATCAGCCATCAGGAGGAAATGCAGGAGCTTTAGGAGTGAAGTGTGGGGAAGAGCCCAGCTTTGATTAACCCTCTTACTCCCCAGAGGTCACTCCCAGTTCAATCCTTGTGGATTCACATGTTCTCAATCACGTACTTGGAAGCCAGGCTGGAGGTGAGAGTTTTCTTTGCGTTAAGGAGGGAACAGGAGTGGGGAGGGGGGGCCTGCAAATATTAATTTCAGGACTGCCAGTTCCCATGACTAATAGAAGGTTGTTGAAAACCAGCAGCTCTCCTTAAAGCCTCAGCTCCTGGAGCCATGGGAATAAACTCGAACCCCCAACTTTAGGATTTGGTTTTAAAAGAAAAATGACACTTCTGCAGCCACAAGCTGCCAGGATGATTATTTTTCACGATTATTGGAACACACACCCCCCCCAGAGGGCTGACATTTAAAGATAAATCAAAAACTCCACAAAATCACTTCTTAAAAGTAAATGCATCATTTTTATATGCCCCTTGTATATATCCCAAAGCACATGGAGTGGGAGAACTGTGTGGGGGAGCCGGGTTTGCTCCTGCACCCACCAAGCACAAGCAGCAACAGTATTTGCACAGGGCTCCTTTTCAGTAAGAAGCCTTTGGAGGTTTTGATTTCCTCCATCAGAGCTAATGTTCACTCCCTGGTGCTCAGCAAACCTCCCTGGGATTTGTGTCACTCACCAGGTGAGGCTTCCAAGTGCCAACCTCAGTTCATAACCCAGGGAGCGATTTGTGTTTTGGCAGATCCCAACACGGAGCAACACACAGACACCCACTGAAGAGACCCAGGCGGGGAGAAAGGCTCTTCCAAAGGGGAAAAAAATCCTTATTTTGGATGAGCCTCCCTCTGTCACAGCCCCAGGGCACAAGGTGCAGCAAACAGTCCGTGTTTAACCAGGCATTAGCAGGTGACAGCACTGGCGTGTGGAGGGCAGGGAAGCACCTTTCCCACACCCAGACATCCTGGCAGGACCCAGCTCCACAAGCAGCCTTCCAGGATGCGGCCAGGGAGACAACCCAAGGTCAAACAGGAGCCTAGGGCGGTGGAAATGTGTTTTCTTTGTCCCAGCACTGAACCCCAGGACCTCCCTCAGCAGCTGCTGCTGGAATTTCGCACATCCCCAGCTTCAGCTGTGGGCAAATCTCTCTGCTGCAGATCTGGGGCTTTGAGGGGACTGGTGGGACCCTTCCCACAGTGCATTGCATGGTCCACCACTGATCCAGGATGTGGAGATGAATCACTTTTTCACTCTCCAAAATCCCCACCCACCATCCTCCTCTCCTCCTTCACCCAGTCATTTACAGCTCCTTGCCCTGCCACAGCTATAGGGGAGCAGGGGCACCACAGCAGAGTTTGCCCTCTGAATTAGTAAGGTGCTTCTCTCTTTCCCAGAAAGAGCTGGTCTCCCAGTCCCACCACCCTCAGCACTTGGAAGTTCACTTTTCCACAGACACAGGGGAGGAAGAAGCAGGCTTTCCCCAAAAGCATCCCAGTCAACCCAAGATAGCAAAGAGACTGACATTCCCCTTCAAAAACAGAGTGGGAAGTGCTGGGAGCACGACTACACAAGGTCCTGCCTGGCCCAGCTCCCTGCAGCACACAGAGCCCTGCAGCCAGGGATGGAGCTGCTGGCACAGGGATCAGGATGGGAGGAAGCAGGAGAAGGGAGCCCATAGTGACAGTCATGAAAAGAGCACAGATCAATCCAGTTTAGAGCTGCCAACATGGATCTGTGTCTCAGGCATAGAAGGAAAAGGCTCCTCTGAGCATTTGCTCTTGCAATTTCTCATTTTTCAGATGTTCCACCAGAATGCCACCAAGGCCAAAGCCCCACTGTCAGAATCTCTGGACTGAAGTAGGCAACAAACAACAGCCAAAAAGTCAATGCAGGATGTCCCAAAATGCAAACACGCTCCAGTTCAACCCAAGAACCCATTGGGATGAAGCCTCAAAAAGCAGCTGTGAAGGGAGGAGGAAGGACCCCAATTTCTGATTATCCAAGGGCACTTTCCTTGGGCACATCCACTCCACAGCAAGGCCTGAGCACAGAGAAGCTGAGCCCTCTCTGCCAGGGCTGGCCAGGCTTGTTGGTAACCCCAGTGCTGGTGGAAACAGCTGGGGGAACAGGGAAGCAGCAGGATGCAAGTGAATCCAGCCAGCTCATCCCTACAAATAGCTCCCTGAGGGGCCACAGGAAGAGTTCCTTGGGGAACAGGGAGCAAACACATCACCTGAGGCACCTCAAACTGCACAGGACAGCTCAGAGAACAGCAGAGTAGGGCTGGATTAGGTGGCCAGATAGGCCTTTTCCCAGATTTAATCTTTTTAATTCCTTGTCATTCCCACAATAATGTTGTGTTTTTAATTAAGTAAACCACAATATCACTTCAAGGAGACCCAGGAACAAAGGGCTGGCTCGCTCTCAGCAGGGCTGACGTGTGTTTCCAGATCCCAGCTGGATGGTGATGCTGGAGACAAGTCACTGGGAACCTGGCAGGTAGATTTTCCAAGGGGGCTTTTCCTTATTTCCCATCTGAGAACTCCTCCAGATCAGCCTTGGGAAACTGAGATCAACCCATTCAATGAGGGCCACCAGCATCACCTCTCTCCAAGAGACATTCCCAGGTACAGAGGACAACACACACAAGATAGAAAGGCCACTGGAAGGCTCTGACCCACCACATCCCTAAATCCATAAGATGGACACCAAACCACCCCCAGCCTGGCCAGTCACATCCCACTTGTCTTTCCCAAAGAGCCAGCCACCCTTCACACTCCTCGTCCCAAACCCCTATCAGAGGGGCATCAAAATCCCTGTTATTCTTTAAAAAGGAGGGGAAAAAAGGCTCGGAAACATTTCTTCATTCTTCAGGAATGATTAATTATCTGCCTGGGCAGGTGTAAAATACCTCACTAGTGCTGGAGCCTGGGCTGAGTTATTGGGTGAGAGCTCTCTGAAAGCTCCCCCTGCTCTGGGTTCCCCAGCAAGGGCTGGGAGCCGAAATGAAACCTGAAAGGTAAGAGGCACAACACCCCCTTTGTGGGGAAAAGGGCTGGGGGACTCACACTGTGACCAGGGGCCACATTCTTAAAAGCAGTCCTTAATAATCCACAATTAAAGCCCGTGGTGGCTGTGTCAGCAGAAACTCCTTGCTTGGAGCTGGGCGAGGTCCCACAGACACCTCCCCAGCAGGGAGCAGCTTTCCAGGCACAACCTGCACCCCAGGGATGCTCCAGCACCAGCTGCTGTCCCACCCAGAGGGGAGGATGTGTCCCACCTCCTGGCATCCAAGGGGAGGGGGGGATAAGGTGCTACCCCTGAGGGGGATGTTAAAATGAGCGTTTTTAAAGCAGAAACACAAAGCCTTGGTGGTCTGGGAAGTCAGGCCCGTGTTGAGTCCTGGCACTCACCCCACCACAGCACTTTCCCAAGAAGATGTGGCTCAACTCAAAAAGAGGATGAAAAAGCTGATCCCTCACTTTTTCTTCACCACAAGTCACTGTCCAGGCCCCTCACCCCAGCACTGCTCCAACCACCCCTGCAGGACTCCCACAAGTCAGAGGGTATCTCACTTTTTCCTCCTGCAGAAAGGCTCCCAGACCTCCCAACTGCACAGAAAACAAAGCAGCTCCAATTGAAGCCTAAAACCCAGAAGCTAAACAAAAAGAACCTCAAAACACATTATTGGGTCGTTTTGGGTGGTTTTTTCTTTACAACCCTGTGGTTTGGAGCTCCTGGTCTGGGATTTGCACATCCCTGAGCCTGGCAGAGCTCCCCTGGCTGTGTGGGGAGACCCCTCAGGCACGTGGGGCCCCAGCTCCAGGGCTGCCCACAAATCCCTCTCAGTTGTACACTCCAGCCTGTCCCCAGAGGTGACAACCCAGCGTGGGAAGGCACGGCAGCACATGGAAAGCACAGAGGGAAGAGTTCAGAGTAAAGGCACGTGCTGTGGAGGAACTGGGATGCAGGAGATGGATGTGTCAGGAGAGGAGGAGGAAAGAGGCTTCTCCATTGGGATCCACATGAGGGACAGGAGATTGCAGAATCATGGAATGGTTTGGGTGGGAAGGGATCTTCAAGATCATCCCCTTCCACCCCCCTGCCATGGGCAGGAGCACCTTCCACTAGCCCAGGGTGCTCCAAACCCTGTCCAACCCGGCCTTGGACGCTCCCAGGGATGGGGCATCACCACTTCCAACCAAACCACCTCTTCGCCTGGATCCCAGAACAGCACCTGGTGGGAAGCAGAGCACTCCCAAGGGCTGAGGACCCCATCCCTGTCCCCCACCCGGGTCCCCCCCCACCGGGTGGGCAGGGGGGTGCCCCCAGACCGGCGCTGCCCGTGCCTGGCGCTGCCCTAAGCCCGTCATGTGCGGCGGGCGCTCGTGCCAGGGCAGCCACTGCACCTCCTCCCCCCTCCAAATCAGATTAAACCTCCCCCCGGAGCCACTGAGGCCATGCAGGTTGTGTCACTGTAATTAAATCAGATTTACTCTCCCCCCCTTCGCCCTCTCCCCTTTCCCAAAAGGAATTCCAGTGACTGCCCAAGGCAGGGCAGGGGGCAGGGCTGTTCTCGCACCAGCCCTCGCTGAAAGGAGGGAAATCAGGAAACGCAGGGCTTAATTCTCTACTGCTCATAATCCTCCACAGGAGCCAACCCCCCCAGCCGGGTCCAGGACTCGTGGCGCCGCTCACCCACCAACGCTGGCACTGGGGCATTGCCAGGCTGGGGGTTCACCCTGGATCTGATGCCAGCAGAGCCCAGAGCATCACTGGGGTTTCTCTGGGGTGCAGGGTGACAGTGAAGGAGGGTCAAGGCCAAAGGGGGGTGCTCCTGGTTCCCCCAGCCCGTCCCCTCCCTCCTGCCGCTGCCAGCAGCGCTCCTGGAGCTCCCGGCACTCTTGGAGACCTCGTGGCCAATTCACACCCAGCTCAAATTGCTCAAGACCAAAGGCAATTACAGGTTTGGGTTTGTTGTTTTCTGATGGCGGGTTAGATGGAGCACGTTCCAGAAACCACCAGCGCTGCTTTTCCAAAGCAAACCTCGGGACAGGGCAGGAGAGCTGGAGCAGCAGATCCATGAGGACACACAGGCTCCTGTGCCAGGAGACATTTCCCAAGTGCAGCCCAAAACACCCCGGGTGTGGAGGGACCTGACTGTGGTGCTTTTGTGGGAACAGAGGCCCTGAGCCAGCCTTGCTGCTGGCACCACCAAATGACCACAAGGATAGTGGGATTCTTTCTTTCCCGGGATGAAAAACACAAAGCCAGGAGTCCTCCGGGACCCAAGGTCCTGCTGCCTAATTTATCTCCAGCAAAGCTCTGGATTTGCTTTTGCTACAATTCCCTGAACATGGACAGAGCTGGGCCAGCAGCTGCTGCAGGAGGGAGACCAGAGGCATCAGCACAGCAGGAACAGTCCCAGCCCATCCCATAACCTCAGGGACAGGGCAGAAAACCCATCTCTGCTGAGAACTGAGAGTCAAGTGTCCTTCCCTCTGCCCCTCACCAGCACAGCCGTGGTGGCAAAGCCCAAGGCAGGGCACACTCTGAGCCCCAGGGGCCACCTCGGTCCCACATCTCCATCTCCCTTGGCACTGATGGTGGGGCAGCATCACCACCTTCCTGCAGGTTGGGGGACATTCCTCAGCCTGGATTACCCCAGTTCAGCTCTTCCCAGTGGCCAGCAAAGCTCTTTCTGGAGGCTGAGGGCAGTTATCTGCTTAGGAAGCAAAAAGGAAGGGTGATCTGGTCAGGAAGCAAGAAGCTTGCCTGGGGCAGTGCTGGGGAATGACACCAGTTAACATCTAAATACCCACTGGGGTGTATTTTTGGCCTGCCCCAAGGACACACATCTAACATCTAAATACCCAGTTAACATCTAAATACCCACTGGGGTGTATTTTTGGCCTGCCCCAAGGACACACATCTAACATCTAAATACCCAGTTAACATCTAAATACCCAGTTAACATCTAAATACCCACTGGGGTGTATTTTTGGCCTGCCCCAAGGACACACATCTAACATCTAAATACCCAGTTAACATCTAAATACCCACTGGGGTGTATTTTTGGCCTGCCCCAAGGACACACATTTGGTTTTCTCATTGTTCTTTTAGCACCTGAACCCAAACCCACAGTCCAAACCCAGCACCACAATAACCACAGGAGCGCCCTCCCCTCCCCAGGATGACATTCCTGCTGCATTCCCACACTGGCAGCACACACCCACAGCCCCGCGGTGGAAGCCAGCCTTCCAATTACAGCAGTTAACGTTCTGTTTATTAATAAATGACTCTGGTTTTCCTAACAGGATAACCTGCAAGGGCTTGTTGGCAGAACTGGGAGGCCTGAGCCCTTTCTGCAGCTGATGGGTGAGTATCTGGCACTGCAGGATGAGACTGTGGCATCTCCAGAGGTCCTGGGAGCACATCCTGCCCTGGTGCAGGGAGAGGTGGGAGGACCACGGCTGTCCTCCCCATCCCAGGGCATCCAGGAAGCATCAGCTCCCGCAAAGCCTTGACCCAGGGAGATGAAGCTCCATTTCCAACATCCAGGGATCTGCAGGGTCTTTTGGAGCCCCATGTTTGCACCTCCTCAGCACTCCCTGGGCAAACCAGGGGCCACCCCACGCTCTCCCAGCACAGTCTGGCTCCAGCAGGGACCAAACCCCAGGGGGAGGGAGGGGGACAGGTAATATATGCAACAACTAAACCCCTAACCAGGCCACACACGCCCCTTCCTCCTCCTGGGGCCAGGACCAGCTCCTCAGCCCACTCCAGATGGTTCTTTCCAACCTGGGAAGGTTTTATCTACCTTTTTTTGGGGGGGGAGGGGACACAGGACAGATTCAGGTATAAAAGGAGCCATTTACTCCAAGCCCTGCCCTTCCTCACCCCTTTCCAAGTACTTCACAGCCTGTTTTCCTTTTCCAATCAAGAAAGAAAACACTCAGTGAGCAAGACTAGACACAGAGAGAGGAAACAGTGGGTTTACTTCACCATCCAACGCAAATCATTCCAGGTATTATGCAAGCCACCCATTCCCACTGCAAACAACAGGATAATTTCACCTTCCCTGAAGCACAAAGGAGCCCTCACACCATGGGCAGCCTCTTTGCAAGCCTGGAAACTTGAGGGGAATTAGGGCAGGAGTTTAAGGGAACAACTAAAATCCATCCCAAAGGAGTTTTCCTGCAGTCAGTGAGTTTCTCCTTCCAGCATCCCAGCTGGGATTCCCCTTTAATCCCTTGGGCCACCTCCATGGCCAGTCCCCCCTGTTCCACAGGCTCCTTCCTCAGCTGGGCTTCCAGCTCTTACTGCTCCCCAGAGCACAGACATTTAGATCATATTTTATATGGAAAACACTAAAATGGGATCACACCTTTTAAAAAGATATTTCCACCTCGCTGCCTACAACCAGGCTCTGCCTCTCCCTCCCCCTCCCCACCAGGCTTTGCTATCAGGCCTCTAAGCCTGTTTAATTGAAAAAATGTGATTTAGGCTAATTGACAGCAGATGAGTTACACGGCTAAGAAGCAAGGGAACATTTGATCCAGTTGATTTATGGCAGCAGGGAACCAACCATCCCAAGTCTTTGCATCCCACTTGCAGCCCCACTGCCAGAACAGTTCAGCTGGCAACAACCAAAAAAAAAAAAAGTAATTAGTGTTTAATTTCTTAACAATTTTTTTTTGCCTTCCTTTTAATTGCTCTACATAAAACTGTCCTAGAATTTTACAGCCCGGACCAGTCCTCTTTGCTGGTTTTAATTAGGGTGAGGCACGGCCGGCACGTTAATTTGAAGAGGAGGGGGAGAACAAACATCAGACCATGTTCTGGGAAGGGTGTGCCATTACAAGCACCCAGACAACACCAGCAGAGCTGGGGGGAGCAGGGCCAGTGCTCCCAGTGAGCAGCAACTGGGGGAACCAGGGAGGACTCATCAGGAAGGTTTAACTCCGTGCACCAAAAAAAAAAAAAAATCACCCTGTTAGAAGGGAGGAGAGATCTCTGCCAGCAGGAGAATTTCCTCTCCTTGGAGGCAACCAAAACCCAAAGGCTTAGAGGGAGAACCAGCTTAGCTTTGAGCGCTGCCCCGAGCGGCTTTGGGGCTAATCGGCATTCCTGTGGGATTGGGGCTGGATGGAGGCTCCCTGGCCCCACAGCCCTTCCTCCAGGGGGTTCAGCACCACCCACAGCACCCTGAGCCCTGCTGAGCCCCAAAACACCCACCCTGGTGGGTGCCAGAGGAGGAAGGGTCAGGTCACTCCTTGCAGGACACCAGAACTCCCCAGAGGAGAGTTCCTGTGCAGGAGGTGGAAAACAGGAGGGAAGATCATGTGGACAAGCAAGAGGTGGAAACGACTGGAGAAATAGTTAAAAAATACCTGAAAGAGGGAAATACACCCCTTTCCCATTATATCTTCTAAGCCTGGCCCTACTTAGAAAACCTTGGGATTCCTGGAAAGGATTTTTCCAGGAAAAGACAAAGGATTAGCCCCTTAATGAACAGACAGAAGGCTGGGATTTGCTCAGCTGTGTTGTCTGACAAATGAAAAAAACCATAATCAGCTATTTCATTCCTAGTTCAACCCTCTTCACACACCAAACCCCATGGCAACATCACACCAAGGCACAAAACCCTCCACCCCCTTTAGCTCCAGATTGCACAGCCAAGTCCAACATGGAGAGAGCAGGAGAAGAGGTTCAGCCTCACCTGCCTCCTGCAGCACCCAGAAAACTGCTCAGGGTCCCAGGATCCCGTGGCTGCTTCTCCTGCAGAGCACCATCACATCTCTGGGGCCCCACCCCTGTGGGGAGCTTTTAACTGACAACGGGATTGGGGGCACCTGGAGGGGGTTTGGGAGCTCCCAGGAGATCTGGGGTCAGTAATTGCCCCCAGGTGCTCAGCCCTAAGCAAGAATTAAACCAGTGAGCAAAGCAGTGTGCAAAGCAACCCAAAAGTGCATCTGGCAGGGGCTCAGAACAAGACCTTTAAGGTCCCTGCTGACCCAAACCATTCTGTGACTGGGAGGTGACACCCACAAACTCTTAACAATGGAAAAAAGGCAGTTTTAGAGATGGTGAATGATGGGAGAGTGACTGAGAACCAACCCCCTCCTCAAAGAGCTCTGGGGGCTTTGGCTGAGGGCACGCGTTGGGTTGGTTTAGTGGTGGCCCTGGCAGTGCTGGGTGAACGTTGGACTCGATGATCCTGAAGGTCTTTCCCAGTCTAAGTGTTTCCATGACGCAGAGAAGCCCAACCACCCCCAGCCCAGCCAGGATGGTGTTTGCTGGAAGCTTCCAAGTGTCCCCGTCCGTGTGGCCCTGCAGCATCCCGGCAGGATTCATCCTGCACACACCTGCAGCCACGGCCTGACACTGCTAAGCTGTCAAAACAAACACGGGAAGAAGGCCCAGCAGCCCCCCAGCCCACAGCCACGGGCTCAGGACACCAGCAGGGGCTGCAGGTCCCCCCCGAGCCGGGCGGCAGCTCCAGCAGATGCGTTTTATGGGCCCCGGAGGGAAAATAACATCCAGACAAGCATCTCTAACTGCCTGTAAATACACACCAGATGAGGCAGGGCCAGATGAAATGGGGCAGAAACGGGATGAGAATGGAAAACTGAAATGGGGGGGATGGCTGGGTTTGGTCTGTGCTCCCCCAGCTGCTCACCTGGCCTCTTCCTCCTCCTCCTCCCAAACCCTCCCCATCCCAGCTGGACTCTACTCCTTCTTTCTCCCAAGTAATAGGATGAAAGCAAGGAAGGGGCCTTCTGCCCACTGAGCCTTCTGTGGAACAGGATCTTCACATTAACAAGCTGAGGAAACATAAATCCGGTTTCTCCAGACCATCACTCCCATCTGTTCATCCCCAGCCTCCGTACCCTGAGCCCTGGGGCACATCCCTGCCTCGAGCCATCCCTGCTCCCAGCACCACCTGCACCTCCAGCCATGCCTGGGGTGGTCCTGGATAGTGTTCCCTGGAGCTGGCTCGGGCTCTCGGATTACCCTGCAGGGAATTACTGAACTGCAGGGGAATGGCTTTAAGGGAGGGAAGATTTTGACTGGATATTGGGAAAGAAATTCTTCCCTGTGAGGGTGGTGAGGCCCTGGCACAGGTTACCCAGAGAAGCTGCCCCATCCCTGGAAGTGTCCAAGGCCAGGTTGGAGCAACCTGGGCTAGTGGAAGGTGTCCCTGCCCATGGCAGGGGGTGGAACAAGATGAGCTTCAAGGTCCCTTCCAACCCAAACCATTCAAGGATTCAATGACAGCAGAATCACATGTTACCCTTTACAGTGAAAACAAGCACAGGGAGCTCTCACCTGCTCCAGGTTGGCCCCACAAACCCAAACACCAGCTGCAAACTGTGCCAAGGGCACGGGGTGGGTTGGGACACGCCAGAGAGGAGCTCACCCAAGCGGGGACATCCCCAGGTCAGGGCTGGGGAGGCTGAGGCACAGCAGCCCGGGGTGCTCAGCCCCTGGCAGGATCAGTCCTGAGCCAAAGGGACACAGAACTGGCGCAGAAGAAACCCCCTGAGCACAACTGGCCGAGCACAGGGCACCCCCTTATCAGCACCCAGAGGCGCCAGCACAGCACACAAAAGGCAAAAGGCAGCCCCCGGGCCGGCCTAACTAGTCTTAATATTTGCATTTGGTAAAGCAAACTAATAAATCCCCATGAGCTGGTCCGTGCTTCCAGTTTGTATTTACTAGGAAGAGTGAGGGGCAGGTTTTCCTGCTGGCTCCCCAGGTAAACAGCAGTGCAGCCCCACGCCCTTCCCGTTTAACGGCCTGGCTCCCTGTTTGCTCTGCACGAGCCGGGAGTGAGGGACTGACCCACACCAAAGGCACGGGGCCTTTGAGGAAAATATTAGTCAGGAACTCCAAAAAGTCCACGTTCGGGCTCTGGGATTCCCTGTTCCATCCCTGGATCTCTCCCTGGATCTGTCCCTTCCAGTG
This sequence comes from Lepidothrix coronata, assembly GCF_001604755.1. Lineage (NCBI taxonomy): Eukaryota > Metazoa > Chordata > Aves > Passeriformes > Pipridae > Lepidothrix > Lepidothrix coronata. The sequence goes on along the minus strand of NW_016690214.1, from coordinate 906,960 downwards.
CTTTGCATCAGGTGCACGGGGTGGGAGGGAATACACAGCCCAGGGACACTAAACAACAGGATTTAAGGGGAAATAATTTGCATTTCAGTGGCTTTCAGAGCAGGAGGTGTGTTAGGGACGGCTCACCAGGCCACACCATGAGGCAGTGGTGGTTAAGGGCTGCAGAAAGGGAAGAGGGAAAGGACAGGGGAGAACTTTTCTGCAAAGCAAAGGCATTAAACTCTTGGTCTGGCTTTGTTAGGGCAGAAGTTTCCCAAAGCACTGGTTTCCTGTACAATCCAAGGCGTCCCCCCCGGCAGCCCCGGGACAGGGCCCTGATGTAAGTGTGGCTGAGCCAAGGCAAACGGAGAACAACATCCAGCACTCACAGAGCCAAGGCGGTTTATTAAGAAATTTAATTGTTTCTCAGGGTGACATTTCCCTCCACTCCTGCTTCCCAATCCCACCTGGGCTGGGCTCCACGTGAGTGCTCAAAGACCCTCCTGAGGGCACCCAACACCCAGAGCACAGGATGAGCCTCTGCCAGGCAGTTTTAAACCCCAGGGCACCACAACCACCAACTCAGCTTCTGCTGCCCTGTGGCTCTTCCAAAGGCCTCCAGTTCCCACCGTGGGCATCAGCGGGATCCAGCGCAGGTCCAGCCGTCCTCAAAAAACACCCAGAACCCCAAAAGGCATCAAAAAGAACAGAAAGGTAAAAAAGAAAAAAGACAAAAAACTCCACAGCTGGCTCCTCGGAACTGGGGTCCTTCACAGAGAAAAGCTCCGAGCTGCTGTTCGGCCCCAGAGCACTCGGCCATCCATCCATCCATCGCCAGCACTTCCCACAGGGATAATTTCCAAAGCCCAGCAGAGAGCAGCTAATTAAGACCTTCGGATCTGTGTGGGAGTCGGGAGCGAGGTCAGCACTGGGAGGAACCCCCCTCAGCAGGCAGGGGCTGTGGAGCCCAGTGAGGGCACAGGGGCTGCTTTCGGGGCTGGTTTCGGTGGGTGTTGAGGGAAGGACCTCCCAGAGCCCCCGATGCTCCGTCGCTCCCCGGCGAGCTCAGGGCGAGCTGCTGGTCCCCGTGTCCCTCTCCCCGTGCTGCAGCTGAAGTGCCCATCCTCGGGAGGGTGCTCCTGGCTGTCCTGGCCACGGTGAGAGCTGCAGCACCTCGGCTGTCCCCTCGCGGGTCCCTGCACCCCGAGCCTTCACCGCGGACCCTGCGGAGGAAAAACACGCCGTTAACGGAAGGTCCAGGCTCGTAGGCACCTGGCTGTGGTGGAGCAAATCATGATTCTTCTCCGTCACCAAGTAAAATGTTTGGAGCACTGTGTAAAGGAGGAGATGCAGCCCCAGCCCCAAGGCTGGGCTCCTGTGGGATCAGGAGGCAGCAGATGAGGGTAAGAGACAGAGCCAGGGGCTGATGGAAGAAACCCAAATGGCCATTTCTGTGCACAGACAAAACAATTCCCAAAACATCTGGGAACGCAGAGGAAGGGAAAGCAGCTCATCCTGCCTGTGTGCACGTGGGCTGCCTCACCCAGTCCAAGGGATGTGCAAGTCATGGACTGAACATCCCAGCACAGAGCCGGGACACAGGGACCACCGTGTGAGAGCCAAGGACTCCACAGGAGGAGTGCCCATCCCTGTGCCCTCACTGCTGCCCTGGGCAGAAAGGGGCTCCTCTTCCTGACTGTCACAGAGATTTGGAAGGAAACGGGGAGAGGAAAACACAGTCAAGAGAGCAGAGTGAGAATGGATCTCATTTATCCCTGTATCCATAAGGTCTCCACCTACAAGCTTTCAAATCAACTGCAGGATCCAGATCCCACTGTTAAGTGTGGCACAGGCAGCTCCCATTTGGCTCAGACAAGCTCTAGGCCCATGTGGGGAATTAAATACACACTGTGAATCATTTGCTCTGTTCTTTGATTCCCACTCTGTTAGCTCCATAAGATCATTAAACAGCTTTTCTCCCCAGCAGACCCTCCCTGACTCCCCATCCTGCTCCAGCATCAACCAGGGGCACACGGAAAGAAGGGGAGAGGTTTATGCTCGTTTTTCGTGCCACACTTATCATCTGTTTGCCTTGGACCTCACAAGGGATATGCAAGCAAGACTGGCACCTCCTGGCCCAGACACCACCCCCTCAGCAATCCGGTGTGGAGGCACAAACCAGCCCCTCAAGCTCCTTCTCCAGGGGAAAAAAGCCTGACCACCAGCCTTGGGCTTTTGGGGAAGGAGCGAGCACAGCGTCTCCCAGTTTGGAGAGCTCTCTGCACAAGTGTCCCTGGCTCTTGTAAATGTGTTAAAAAATAAAACCCTTTAAGAGCTTCCAGATGTTCTGTTTATGTTGTGGTGTTACCCAGCTCCATCCTCGGGAGGCCAATACACAGCCTGATGAAATGGCAGCAGCCAGGGGAAGGCAGGGGGGGCGGAGGAGATCCGAACTCTTTTCCTCCTCTTTCCCCCAACTTCTCCTGTTAACTCCCGTGCTGCTGGGAAACATGCTGGGAGCAGCTGCAAAATCCTGCCCCCTGCTCTGAGCATCTGCCTGCCTCAGGAGCATCACTGAGCTTTGCAAGGCACTAACCACAAATTCCCAAATGCTTTTGGGGACCACCACAGCAGGGCCTGGGACAGGCAAGGAGCTCAGACACTGGTGGTGGCGGCACCCCAGAGGCACCCAGCGCCCACCAAGACTGTTCAGAGGGACCTCACGAGAACCACCGGGGTTTGCAAGGCACTAATCCCAAATTCCCAGGTTCTGGGGATCACTGCACAGCGGGATGTGGGACAGGCAGGGAGCTAAACTATTGATGGTGGCACCCCAGAGGCACCCAGTGCCCACCCAGAAGGTCCAGAGGGTCCGACCCCCCCCCGCATCCAGTTCACACCCACCTCAGTGCGCCACAAAGATCTACCAAAAAAACGAGGTGTGGGGACGTGAAGGGCCCCGAACCTCGTCACCCTGGGTGTAGCCGCACACCCGGCCCGGGACTCTTTGCACAGGGCGTTGTTGCAGGTCCAGCGCTGCTTTTGAAGTTCCCCCGAGCGAGCCGCGCTCGGGAGCAATCAGCGCTCCATAAAGGGCGATACCGCAGCGCTGGGCGCAGGCTCTGATGTGTTATCTCCCCTCCCCGGCGGGGCGGGCAGCCCTGCGGCTCATTTCAAAGCCTCTTAGTGCCCGCACATCAAAGGCGCTTCCTGATGCCCCCACCCCGGCGAAGCCTTCGGGCCGGCGCGGTCCCTCCTCGGGATGCGGCCGCACCAAGGGATGGTGCAGGAACGGCCACTGCCGCAGGGATGGAGGCACCGGGAACACGAGCCACGGTGGCTGCTGCAGGATGGCCCCCTGCCCACATCGGGGGCATCAGCACGTCCTTACCGCGTGGATTAGGCACATTGTCACCCTTCAGCGGGGAAAGGAGCCCAGGCAGGTTCAATGGCGTGTGGGTGCCCCGGTTTAGCCCCACACCGTGGGACACAGTGCGTTGTTTTGCCCCGGAGACACCCCCAGTGAAGGACCACCCTGCCCAGACCCCACTGACCTGAACAAACCCCACCCAGGACAAACCTCCCCCTTCCCCAGCACTGCACGTCCCCCAGCGCTAAACCTCCCCAGACAGCACCACCTCAGGTGCAATGTGTTTTTTCCCTTTGCCTCCCACGTTCCCCAGTGAGGCATCAGCTGCTTCCCTGTGCCCTGGGAGCAGCAGCTCCGCCAGGCCACACACTGCGAGCCCCGAGGCCACCGGTGTCTCCTGGACACCAGCCCCTGCACTGCTGTTCTCTCCAAGAGCCCACCACAACACCCCGGGAGAGCAGGGGGGAGGCAGCAGGCGCTGGAACAAGGACACGAGCTGCCTCCACACTCAGCAGCATCCCGGGAAAGGGAGTGCATCCATCCGGAGCACACGCAGGAGGAGCTGCTGAGTCTGCAGCGGGAAGGATGATGGTCTCTGCATTTCGAGAGGGGGATCTGCCTCCTCCCCGTCCCCCCAAACACGTGTTTTCCGGGAGCAGAGCAAAGCGCAGGAATAGGAACGAGACTTTTGGCATCGGGACGGGAGCATCTAAAGCATCTACAGCATCTACTGACAGCGTGAGCACAAACTGTGTGGGCAGCAAAGGCAAACAGGAAAGGAAACCAACAGGCAGGGAAACGATCCTGGCAGCGCTCCCGTTATGGCTCACACACCTCCCTGCTGCTCCCTCTCCGGGTGTCCCTCCCTCAGACCCCTCGCCCTGCTCAGACATGCCCCAGTTCCACTTCTACTGTCAAATCTCTTCCCATCCAAAGGGCTGGATTTAGAAAAATGCAGCCAGAGAGCTACAGCCTGTTTGCAGGAACCGGTCCCAGCACAGCTGCCTTAGCACCTCATGGCACTGCCCCTGCACACACATCCCAGGCAGGGCTCGGCCTGGCCCCAACCCCGGGAAAGGGAAGCCCTGACAAGTCCCAGTCCGTGGAGGAAAACTGGGACCTGGACACACTGAGGGACCTGCAAAGGGATGGGACTTCCAACCTGCACACCGTGGTTGGCCTTATCCCTTCCAAACAGGGAGCAGGGCAGGATGGAGGTGAGGGGCAGCAGGAGGGACTCTGGGGTCGTGCTGTGCCCGTCACACCCAGGCAGGGATTTGATCCCGGCTTTAAAGCGATCCCCGTTCAGAGACGCAGGTTTATCCACATGCCCCAACGTGCTTAACGACCAAAGTGCTCCTCAGTGAACCCAGCCACTAAAATAAAGTCAATGAGGCAAGTGGATTAAAGAAAAGTAAAAAAGCAAAAGATCTGAGGGAGATGAAACGGCCCCGTTGAGTCACAGCCTGTGCCCGCCAACGCACGGTGTCCTCCCGAGCCTGGCAGCCTCCTGCAAGGGTCTCCTGCCACCACTGTCCCCCCAGAGTGAGCAGCCACTAAGGCAGGTCAGGGCAGGGTGTGACCCTTGTGCTGCTGAGGGGACCCATCCATCACTCTCTGCTTGTTCCCATCACTCTCTGCTTGTTCACACGTGTCCCACCTCACATGGGGCTCCTCACAACTCCTTCCTCCCCTCCTCCTCCCTGCCCAGCTGCTCCACCACAGACAGAACCCCACACAACGGGCCAGCTCACATCCCCAGCCCAACCAGGAGGTGACCAGGGGTGGGAATCTGGGATCCTTGGGGAAAACATTCTTGCCATGCTGGCTGTTCCACCACCAGCACCATGAGATGTGCTGCATCATAGAGTCATGGAATGATTTGGGTTAGAAGGGACCTTAGAGTCCATTCCACCTCATTCCACCCCCTGCCATGGGCAGGGACACCTTCCACTAGACCTGGTTGCTTCAAGCCCCATCCAACCTGGCCTTGGACACTTCCAGGGATGGGGCAGCCACAGCTTCTCTGGTCAAGGTCGGGGGTCCTGAGCTTTGCTGCCTGATCTATAGTGGAGTGCCAGGATTGGAGCAGGTGTCTCACTCCAGGAGGCTTTAAACTGGCCATGAAGGAGCCCCCAGGCTGGGTGCAGCCCCTTGACACCACTGCAACACCACCGAGCCTTCTCCTTAAACCACCGGGCTCTGCTGCCAGAGCCAACCTAATTCCCGGAGTTTCAGTTCAAAGAGATTATCTCCATTTACCAACCTAAGCATGAGACACAAGAGCCCTGCCAAAACCCCAGACAGCCTCAGGAGAGGTGTCATTAAACCTCCTCAGCCAGAGGAAGCGAAGCAAGTGGTTTGTTCCCAGGCCGCCCTTTCTGGTAGGGTGTTAATAAATAACCGCAGCCCAGACAGGTGCTGTCAGCTCTGAGTCACCCTCCTGAGTCACCAACACACCATCCCTGCCACCAAACACCCACCCTGCACCCCACGGGGGGAGAGGGGATGCTCAGGGCTGGGCAATCTGGGGGTCAGACTGTGTGAGACCCCCTCTTCAACACAAAAATAGCACAGGGTATTGGAGAGCTCCTCCTAAGAACCGACACCTGGAAAAAACTCACAGGCTTGAGGTGCAGCAGGGAGAGCTTGAAGGAAGGGTCCCCCGGCCACCACAGCAGCATCCTGCTCTGCAGAGGTGTGGAAGGCAATGGCTGTGATGGCCAGGGCAATCCCAGGGGATGGGGGCCCAGGAGAGATGCCAGGGATGCGGGTGAGCACTGGCAGCAGCTCCGAGTCCCACTCGGAGCATGGCACCCACTGCTCCCAAAGCGTCACCCCCAGCACCAGCTGCAGTTCCCTCCTCAAATACCAGCCCTGACCAACCCACCCAGACCTGAGTGCAGGTGCTCACCCTAAGGAAGACTAAAAATAGAACTTTGAAGCCCCCAACAGAAACACCCCCGAGGACTTTCTCGCTCCCACGCTCCAACCTGTTCTGCGTGTGCCGCCTCCCTCTCCGGCTCTTTCGAGCAATTTTCCCCCTCCTTCCCCGCAGGAAAAGGCCACGCTCTTTCTTGAGAGCCATGTGTCACTTGGAGACTGACAGGCAGGTGAAAGAATGAAGAAAGTCCCATTCTCCTTCATTTTTGCAGCCCGGTGATAAGCAGGGAGCGATGTCACGGACTCCGGGAGCGGCTGCCGCAGGTTTCGGGAAGGCTCTGGCACCCAATGACAGTTCTGCTCCTTTATTAAAAGCATCCCCACAGTGATAACCCTCTGACAGGCTGATGGATGGGCCCGAGCAGCAGAACGATGTTCCCTGAGCACAAACTTCTTTATCTCCCAGCGGTTTTGCTTCTCCTGCCGGAACTCCAGCAGCCCCTGCTGTGGGCAGATGAGCAGCTCCCTTGGCTGCTGTCATCAGCAGGAGCCCTGATGATCCATTTGATCCCTGGGCTCTTCCAAATGAGCAGGAGGGCTCTTCCCCCTCTTCTTCTCGCCCTTCTTCTTCTCCACCTGCTTGCTGTGCCAGCAGACAGAGGAATGCCCTGCAGCACCTCTTGCATCCAAAAGAGCTCAGCAGGGATGGATCTCCAGGATAAAAAGGATTACAGGGGTTACTGTGCTCATTCCCACACCTCTCTCCACTCCCATCCTGGTGTAGCACGGCACTGGCTCACAGAATGGGAAAAGCACTGCAAAACCTCCATGTCTGGCTCCACGGTGATGGGTTTGGCTGTGCATCCCACAGGGTCCCATCCCAGGGATGAGCTCTGCTCCCCACGGCCTGGGGATGACCAAAGTCCTCACATGTGGGTCAGGGTGTTTTCTGGAAAGCTTTGAACCAAACAAGGATGCAAAAGCCACACTGGAGTGGTGCCCTGTCACCACCCCCTGCCCTCTGAGACTGGTCCTCCTGAGGATGGGAGGAAGGGAAGGAGGAAAAACCATCTGGCTGCAGATTTCTTTTCCAGCTTTGAGCTGATTTCTATCCCGGGGGATTACCAATTTAAGCAGTGTTTTTTCCTGTTCTGACCCTAAGCTGATTAGTTCTCTGTGCCCCCCTTCTCCCCTCTCTCCCCTCCTTCTTCTTCACGAAAAATGAGGATATGGAATTCCGGTGAAGTGCCAAGGCAGAGCTGACACAGCCACCCAGCGCAAGCAGAGCAAAGGGAGATGCTCACCCAGCCCCACAGGAGGGATCCTGCCTCACTGTGGAGCTCTAAACCACAGCTTTAAGACCTTTATCTTCTTATCCAAAAGGAACTGATATCCCTGAGGGAGGGGAGAAGCCTCCCCAGCTGGTCAGGGTGAGCCCCATCCCACCAGCATCACTCTCCCAGCGCAGTGGAAACTGCTGGTACCAGAGATGCTGGTGGGACTCATCCAAGAGCAGCAAAACTTGCCCTGGCACGATCCAGCTGCGCTCCCTGAGTGCAGGAGCCTCCTTTTCCAAGTGCCATCACTCCCAGCAGCCCAGCACACCAGCGGTCCCACGACACACCAAGGTTTGCTGCTCCTGAAGGGAGGAACTGGGGGGGCTCAGGAGTGGGGGACGCAAAAAGTGCAACTCTTGGGGAGACTCCAGGGCACCTCCATCCCTCAGTGCCCAGTTAATTTCCCAAAATCCCAGAGCAAAGCCAGCCCAGAGCCAGGTGTGCCAGAACCTGTCCCACCCAGGCACAGGCACAGCCACGCTCCGTGGGGCAGGAAAGGCCGGAACACACCCAGCCCTATAAAAAGATAATTATACAATCCACGGCGGGAAATTAGCACAGCAAAACACTGTTTAATTCTCACAATGCACCTCAGCACCGGATCAGGAGGTAAAGTTACCTCTCACCTGCAGTGAGATGGGCCCTGGGGCCAGGATTAGGGCTCAGTGCTGAGGAAGGGTGGGAACCTTCAGCAACTGCCCTCACTCGAAATGTGGTGTTCAGAGGGGAGCAAATTCGGGCTGTTTGTCCCTTCTGGGTCCTTGAAACCAGAGAGCAACAACAAAAATCTCTTATGTGCATAAATCAAGGCAGAAGTTTGCACCAGAGACTCACTGGTCCTTTGTTTGCAAATGGTAAGGTATAAAAACGGGGAGGCATAAAAAAGTAGGGATTTTTAAAAATTACTCCATTTAAACAACTTCCCTTCAAGTGGAACAGAAAACACGAATAAAACAACCAAGTCTCGCAGCTGGTCCAGTCCAACCCAAGAGCAAAATAACCCTCCATCAAACAAACACACAACCCAAACCCATCCTCAGGCATCAGGGAGAGGAATCAGGGCAGAGCCTTCATCCCACTTGGAGCCCTACTCCAGGCTCTCCTCATTCCCTCCTGATGTCAGTTTTAACTCACAGTGACCAAAGACACGGATCCCCCACCTCCTGCCCTGCGGGGTGTCAAGTGAAAGGGAAAAAGCGTAAGAAAAAGGTCTTTGTCTTAATTCAAATTTGTCGAAATTGGGGAAATAAAATTTTTCCAAAATAATTTTAGTCGGCTTCAAAAAAAAAAAAAAAGAAAAAAAGAAGTTTCATTACACACCCACTGCCACAGACCCACTACTGATCACTCTGGGAGTGAAACCACTCCACGTGTGGCCACGGTTGGGGTGGCATCACCCCGGGACACCGGGGCACGGTCCTCGTGGGTCACCCCAACATCCACCCACCAGCCCTCAGCAGGGACAACACGGGATTTCTGGGCTCAAAAGTTCCATCCCGGGGTGTGGAAGGGTCGAGGTGAGGGTTTGGTGACCCCCAAAAGTCCCCCAGGACCGTTCCCAGCAGGAGGGGGGGGCACAGCACCGGCCGTGCCGTGACCTCAGCGGAGGGCACGGAGAAACGTCCCTTCAGCCCGGCCTTTCCTAGAATTCATCAGGAATTTTTTTGAAACCGTTGCTGGCTGAGAAACGCCAACGGGCTCAAACTTAAAAACTCAATGCAGGAATATAAAAAATGTAGGTCAGGAAAAAAAGCACCCCAGTGAAAAGCTCCTTGTTCCTCGGGGCGACGCCTCGGCCGAGCGGCCCCGCGGTGCCATCCCCGGGCGAGAGGCTTGGGAAGGGGCTCCCAGGGACGTGCACCTGGAAAAGGGCTCAAACCTCGGGGGTTTTACGGGGCAGAGCAGCCGTTCCTGCGGTGCCTGAGGCCGGGGGACAGTGGTGGTGCTGCCAGCCCAGAGCTCCTGCTGCCAGGGCACGCTCAGCCCGCCCCGGCCTGCCCTCAGCCACGGGGCACACGCTGGCTGTGCACCCTTCCTGCCTTATTCCCAGTCAGTCCAGGTATTCTGCTGTTTAGTTTAAAGCACAGAGCATGACAGAGCCACGAATTCCTGCTCCCATCATTGGGACAAAGCCATCTGTTCCATCCCTGGGATGCGGGGACGGGAAAGGCAAAAGGCAGCAACTGCCCCACACAGTCACGGAATCACTGAGGTTGGAAAGGACCTTTAAGTTCATCAAGTCCAACCATCAGCCCAGCAGTGCCAAGGCCACCACTGAACCATGTCCCCAACAACGAAGGCAGTGCTACCATCCCTCCAAGAGCATCCCAATGTTTGGTCCCAAAAACCTCCCAGCAGGAAGTTTCAAGGGTCCCATTAAAGAGCCTGAAAACACTCCAGAGCCAAACAGGTTTGCTTAGAGCAGAGATACAGCCAAGTATTTGTTACCCAAAACCTCTGGGATAAATCCCTTCAGCTCAATCCATCCACCCTCACAAGCATCTTCTTTCCCTCGCTGATGTCAAGGTAAGATCCACGCAGAGATGGATTTTTGGAGAAAAATGCACCTTCCAGAAGTAATGGGCACTCCCAGCCCTCTCCCTTCCCGAGCTGGGGAATAGCTGCTCCCCTTTCAACACCTCCAGGTATCAGAGCTGTGATTTACAGAGCTCATTTCAGCAGCACCCTGAGCTGGGCCCTGCGCAGCGCCCGCGCCAGCCCCGCCTGCAAGGGGGGGTTTGTTTGCTTTAATTGAGGAAAAAGAAAAAAAAATAGAAAGAAGAAAACCTCTTTTCCCAACCCCCTGGTTTCATTTTTCAAGTGCCTTGATTTATTGATTGGCCCATTCCCTTTTAATAGGCTCTCCCTGCTGGAGCCAGGGTGTTTCCTGAGGGAAGGCTGCTCGTGCTGCACCTCGAGGGGGTCCTGCCATGTCCAGTCCAGGACAGGGCCTCTCCTGCTCCCAAAAAGGAGTCTTAGTCCCCAACATCATCACTTTGATTTGAGGAGGAAGAAGGTTGGGTGCAGCTCCATCCATCCCTGTATCCATCCTTGATCTTCAGTATATCCCAGTCCAGCCCTGCCTGTCCCCCTTCCCAACACCTTCCAGCTCCCTGCTCCCAGTTCCCAGCACTCCAGACAGCAAAAGCAAATCTACAGCAAAGAAAGCCTCCAAGAAAGACATTTTCATGGGATAATAAAAGGATGGCAGGCACAAAATCTGGTTTTTTTCCAAGCTACACCCACTTCTGTGCTCCTGGCTGTGGTTTTATGGTTGAAGCCACCGAGGTGGGGTTTGGGAAGGGCTGAACAGCTTCATCCCAGCCCCATCCTTAGGGCAGGTGAGGGGAAAACCTGGCCAGTGCTGGAGGAAAGTGAAAGGAAGGCACTGCCCAGCCTTCCTCCTCCCTCCTCCTCCCCCAGCTCCCTTCCTTGCCTTGGCCACGATCCAGGGCACGGTGCCCACAAGGAGAACTCCCAGCAGATGAGATCTACATCTCATTTAATTAAATTCTGCCTTTTAGATTAACTAGGAGGACTCTGCCCAGCCAAGGGCTGCAGGAGCAGAGCTGACCAGCCACCAAGCCCTGAGCCCACCGGGTTTTCCCCCCAGGCTGATGCAGAAGCTGGAGAGGAGGTTGGCCCAACATCCAGGAGCTGGAGACCTTTGGATATGCAGGCAGGTGAAAACACCTCCCTTCCTGATGGAGATCCATGTGGAAGCCAGCTGATCCACCCCACGTGCTGGGCTGCTGAGGGCAGGGAAGGACTCAGTAGAAGAAACTGTGTGGGGAGCAGCCCCTGTGCTTTGCCAGCTTTATGGCCTTTCTTCTACAAATTGTCCCCAGTCCCAAACCTGGACCAGAGAGTCATTTGGGAGACAGATCCCCACGCCACAACATGCTAAAACCAGCCAAATACTTCAAGCAACAAAAATAAGAGGGGAAAATGAGACATCTGTAAGACATCTACCCCCACCTGTGCCCCTTCAGTCACCCCGTGAGCCACCAGCTCCAGCCATTCGAGGCTCCTTAAAGCCTCTCCCTGACAATGGTGGTGCTGAACCCACCTCCCACCCCACAGAGCAGGGGGTGCACCCCCCAGCTCCCACCCACCCCCTGGCACAGCTCCACCAGCTCACACTGGGTACAACTGCTCAAAGCCACGTTTTTCATCAGCACAAGGAGCAGGCTTGGCCTCTCAGCAATCCTTGGACAACTCACATCTCAGCCTGGCTGAGCCCCAGCTGCCAGCACCCAGGGCCAGGCCCCAGGACAAACACAGCCTACCTGCTGCAGGAGTGCCAGAGGCATGTGGGCACCGAGCACGATCCCTTCCCCAAACAGCACTGCAGGCCCAGCCCTGGCACTGCAGGAGCACTTGGAGTACTCCCTGTACACGGGATGGAGTGTTTGGGAACGTTCCTGCAACAGGACACGGGAGATGCTTCCCCTCCCTCCTGCCTGCCCCGGGCACTTGGACTTAAAGGCAGCCCTGAGGAGGAGGTTGTGCTGCAGTTGAGATGCTCTGAGCCACCCGGGGGGGCAGGACATGCAGGGGGAGAAGGTCCCCATGCCACTTACACCTGCTGGGGAAGGTACAAGTGATGGAGAGCGAGGGCTGGGATGCAGCAGAGCAGTTAGAGCGGGACCCAGCCCTCTGAACGGGCACAGAAGGAGCTGCAGGAGAAGCCACGAGCCATGGGAAGCCCAGGCTGAGGGTCTCACACACACTGACCCTGCACCAGGGGCTTCAAACTGACAGGTTTAGATTAGACATAAGGAAAAAGTTCTTCCCTGTGAGGGTGGTGAGGCCACAGGTTGCCCAGAGAAGCTGTGGCTGTCCCATCCCTGGAAGTGTCCAAGGCCAGGTTGGACAGGGCTTGGAGCAACCTGGGCTAGTGGAAGGTGTCCCTGCCCATGGCAGAGGGGTTGAAACAAGACAATCTTTAAGGTCCCTTCCAACCCAAACCATCCCGTAATTCTCTGCTCTGCACTTCCAGAAGGAATTCTCCTGGCTGTAGCATCACTGCTCCCACGGGAACACCCCCCCATGCAGAAGGAGCACGGAAAGATTCCCGCCTGCAAAAGCTTCACAAGCAGGTGCAGCAACTCAGGCTGTGCCAACCTTTCCCAGGCTGTCTCAGAGCCCCACGTTTCCCCACCCTTTCTCCCTCTCCCTGCCCTCCAACCCTCCATTTTCCAGCTGGCAGCTTGCAGAGGGTTAACAAGGTGTGTGCCCCCGTGGGGCCGGGCTCCCCTCCCTCCCTCCTCACCCCTCTCTTCCCGGCATGGACTTGGAGACCGGAGGCTCTCCAGATTTAATCTCCAAGACAAACATTCTGGAGCTGGAGCCCCGCTCCATTTGCACTTAGAGCACAGATATTAAAAAGCACAGCCGGGCTCAGGGCTCTGCCCACCCCTTGTGGGGTGCCCCCCTCACCTCTGCCACACGCCCGGTGCCAGGGAGGTGTCACCAGGGAGGTGTCACCAGGGAGGTGTCACCAGGGAGGTGTCACCAGCCTTTGCAAGGAAGCCACGAGGGATGGCTGGTAGTGGGAGTGAAGGAATACCCCCCACAAGAGCCCCCGTGGCTCCAGGTGGGTCTTTATGGAAAGGGAGGAGCTGGATCTTGCACAGGGTCCCCTCTGCCCGGCTGAGCCCCCGGCACTGCCAGAGGGACGTGGGGAGGAGCAGAGGAGCAGCATCAACACACCAAACGTGACCATCAGCGTGGCTCAGGGTGCTGATCCAGGGAGGGCTCAGGGGTTTGCAGAATCGAGGTGGTTTATCTCTGAGAAGCCACCATTTTACTGCCTTTCCTCCTGAGATGCTGAGGGGGTACCCAAACATCTCGAGGAGGTGATTTGGGAGCTGCTGGAGGACACCTGACACAAGGCAGGGGGTTTGTGCATCCTTCAAGGTCTTTGTTATTGTGATGAAGGTGCAAATCTCACCTCAGACCAGAACTTGTCAAGCCCAGCACCACCCAGAGACACAGTTAATACACCCTGCTCTTGTTCAGGAGGAAGGAAAGAGTCTCCAGGCTATTTGGCAACAAGAGCCTTCCAGTAAATACTTATCTCACATCTTACATTTCAGTCGGAAGTCGAGAGATTTGGTTCATTTTCCACGGGGATGGGAGAGGAGAATGTGCCAACAAAGCTCCAGGGCTGAGCCCAGCTCTGAGCTACAGCAAGGGCTGGGCAACACCAAAATCCACCTTCTATCCTTAACACCTACAGGCAAAAACCTGATGGCAGGAAATCCATCTCCTTCACTCTGTGCACCAGCTTTCTGGACATTTAACTGATTTCATTACTGAGAAATGTCTTTTCCTATGACATCGTGGCACTTCCAGGAGAGAATAACTCTCCCAAAACCAAGCTGACAGCCTCCACCACAGCCTGGAAAACTGGGTTAGGATGAAAAGCTCGAGATCAGCCTGGAGTTGGCCAGGAGAGCCCCAGAAAGGGCTCATGGCAGTTGGATCCCAGCCCCACCTGCCCGACACCCAGCTATAAAATTGCTTTCTGAAGATGGTGGCTGGGTTAATTACACACACACACACTGATGTTTTCATGAAAAAGGCTATTCTATAAAATTGTGGGAGCAATAAAAAAAATATAAATAGCCCCCGAGGCACCACAAAATGATGCCATTTTAAGGGCATTTATTTTTTCCTTGAAATCTGCGGGGTGGTATTTAAAGATGAAGGGAGGAGGAGGACTAATATGTCCTGCTCTGTCCCAGTGCCAAACACCCCACGGAGCTCTGGTGGTCTCCTGGAGCCAGCCAGGGGCTCCAGGTCCACAATTAATGACCTCTCCACACCTTTCATGTCCCACCCACTGGAACCCATCAAGCGTTTCGCCCCGGCTGCAGCCAGCACAGTGACTCCCAGCACCCCAGAAATGCCCCTTCCAGCTCCCCCCACCCAAAATTCCTCAATATTTGCCTTTGAGATATCTTTTGATATCAAAAGGCGGCCGCAGCCCAGTTCCTGAGGTGCTCAGCAACTCGCTGGTGGTCCCTAAATAAGCAGCCAGATGATCTCACACCAAACATCCCCAGGTCCTTGTGGGCTGACCACGAAACCTTCAAACAAGCCCGGAGAACAGGCAGGCTCAGTTCCCTCCGGCCACCAAACTCCTCCAGGCCGGTCCACCCAGGGGGACATGGCTCAAAGTACACTCAGTGTTCCTGGGGTTTACCCAAAATACGAGCCCGGCAGGACAGGCAGACGCTGGGCAGGCGGGCGAGAGGGAAAGAAGCAAAACCCACAAGTGCTGCTGCTCCAGCCAAGTCACGGGTTCAGCGGGTTCCCTGCGGGTCGGGCAAGGGGAAGGGGATTTTTCCTGGATGGTACAATCCCCCGCTCCCCATCTCCTCTGGAGCCCAAGGGGAGGACAAAGAGGACACTGTCCTTTCATTCCCACCTCTCCAGGAATGGGGGCACAGCCCAAACACCTCTGACACCCCACCAGCGGTGCCCTGGGCACAAGGGGGTCCCTCATTTATGGACCAAGAAGCTCCTGTGGGTTTTCTCATCCTCTTTGGGACTGAGCTACCCATATCCACAGGCTCCAGGAAGGATGGACTTGGGGAAATGAAAGCAATTGTGTCTCCTGCAGCCACAGTGCTGATAAGCAACTGCCACTGAGATATCCTTGTGCTGAGATATCCTTGGATCGGGTCAGGAGGGGGTACCACCAGCCAGGATGAGTGAGAGCGCCTGGAAACTGCTGTGCAGCCCAAAAATGGCAAAAGCCCTCAGGCTTTTCCTGTGTCCCAGTTAATTACTGCTGGAAAAGTCATCAGCAGACCCTGCAAGTCGTTTGCCTCTGTTTATCCTGGCAGGGCTGCGGGGGCCTCACTGCTCACACGAGTGGCACGAGGAGCATGGAAAGCCACCAGCAATGCCCACCTCCACGCCAGGAAAGCACAGAGAAGAGCCTGCTCTTGCCTCCCCTCTGTGAGTGGAGAACACATCTCGGGATGGAGTTTTGCTCTCCACACTCAGGCTGAGGCTCCCTGAGCCGTCACTGACTGGTGGCCTGTCAGGAAGAACTGAATCCCAGCTCAGCAGCTCTCCTGCTTTAAGAGGTGGCACAGCACAACCCTTTCTCTCTCACCCATGGGTTTGTTTCCTTCCAAAACATTCAGTCCAATTTTTTTTTCCTTCTTTGCACCTTCCTCTGCTGTCACCGAATTTCCAGGTTTCCACTTGCACAAGGATAAAAACTCCAGCTCCCCTCAGTGCTTTAGGAAGCAGCAGCATCACTCGGGGGAAACTGAGGCACGGGGAAGTGGCCAATTCCAGAGTATTTTCCCTAAAGAGAGGCAGAGAGGCTGCAGGGCCATCGCTCCCCCAGCCATGCTCATCCCAGGGGAAGGGCTGCTGGAATATTGGGCCTGTCCCACCCAAACTCCCACAGGCAGAGCAGGGGAGCTTCCTACAGCAAACAGCTTCCCCCCGTGCCAGGCACAGCAATACCAACGTGACCCTGGGGAGGAGACGCTGCAGGGATTCCCTGATTTTTGTTTCAGGGAGGATCATCTCCCCAGCCATCTCCAGCTGATGGGGACAGAAAACCCCCCTGCCACCCCGGGCAGGCACGTGGCCCAGAGCAGGAGCGGGGTGGTTGTCCCGTGTCCCACACGGGATCAGCCAAGGAACGGCATCGCCTCCCGCACACAGGAGGAGTTTTACCAGCTGCGCTGGACAGGGAGGATTTTTAAGGCCAAGACAACAACAGACTAAGCTGCTTTTTTCATTGGAAGCCTCGGGAAGCGACGATCCGGGGAGGAAGTTGCAGGCTGGACAGAGGGGACAGCTCTGCGCTCTGTGAACATCTGTTTGCAACACCCAGGAGCCCGTTCTGGCCAACAGCCCCATGGCTGGAGCACGGGGGGTCCTAAAGATGCTGCAGCTGCTGGGAAGAGCCTGGCTGAGCTCCTGGCATCCCACACTACCCCAGGACCCCCGGGAAATCCGCACAAGGAGCCCGAGGTGCCATCGCAGTTAGTCCTGGTTCCCTGAGAGCCAGGCTGGCTTTCCTGGCCTCTCTTTACACCCAGAAGCTGATCCCTGCCTGAGAACCCCCAGGGCTCAGCTCAGGAGATGGCCAGCAGCAGGAGAACACAGATCAGCCCATGCAGCAGGACCCACAAGCATGTCCAGGATGTCTCATCAAGCCAAAGCCACCTCACCAGCCCTGCTGGAGCCCCTGGTACCAGCTCCCATGCCCTGAGCTGGTGATTTCAGCAGGATTTGCCACGCTCCAGGCACTGGAATGCACTGTCACTGCTGGAAACAGAGAAAAAACTCCAGCCCACCCAAAAGTCAGATCACCCTGAGATGTCACTGTCCCACATCCCTCAGGCTCAGGAATTTCAGTCCTGCTCCATCCTGGCCTGGGGACAGAGTGGAGATGGATCTGCAGATCCAGGCACTTTCCCTCCTCACCTCGGGGAACTCGCATAAATTTGAAAGTTTCCTGCCAAGCATCCATTGTGCAGATGTTGAATATTTGGCAGGGACCTTGAACAGGCTCCCTGAGGTACTAAGGAAAACTCTCTGGAGCACAGGCTCTGGCTGAACACTTCCCTGCAGCCCTGGACCCACAGTGGCCCACGAAGGAACACCGTGCACGGGAGCAACACCCGGGGGGGAGAACAAATCCCTCTGCCTGTGGAATTTCCATCATGATACACTTTGCTAATTAATTTGGTCCTGGCCCCACACGAGCAGGGATGAGCCAGAGCATCACTTCCAGGGGCCCAGCTGCCCGAAATCCATCACACGCCTCGACAGAGCGGATAATCTGAGCAGAAACCACGGGAAAGGGGCACAGGCAGGTGGCCACGACACACCTTCCCACTGCCCCGGCTCACAGGGGTTTAGGAACTGCAGGAACAACAGGAGCAGAGGGACTCTGCAGCAACACAGCCTGCTTGGCAGCCCGATTCAGTTTACATGAGCACAGCTGATTTTCCTGGAAAAACAGCATGAAAAGCAAGAGAAGAAGCTGCCCAGGGATGAGAGCAGAGGCACGGGGAGCTGCTGGGGCTGGGCAGGGGGATGAGCCCGGTGTGATGCCCCCGAGCAGCGCTGGGTGCTGAGCTGGGGGACCCTCTGCTGCCCGGGGCTCATCCTGCACCTCCCAGCGACGCCCTCCCCGAGCTCCCCGCAGCCCCTCGCAGCCATGGGAAGGGCAGAACACGATCCCCTCGTTATGTCAAGCTCTTGGCAAGCTCCCCCCCGCCTCCCGACGCATCCTGTTCGCCGCTTCTGCATCCGGCTTGGGAATTCCAGGAACATCTGCGCGGCTCCCTCGCCCCAACCGCACATCTGCGTGTCCGTACCTGCCGCGCCCCCGCCCCGCCGAGCCTCCCACGCCGAACCCCCGCATCCCACCCCCACCCGGGCTGGCAAGAGCAGCAAACCCTTCCAAGAATCGCCCCGAGTCCCCCAGGAGCCAAAATGTTCTGTCCTCGGGGAGTCCCCTCGGGTAAATAAATAAATTGGGTTTGTCCAAACCCATCGCTCCTCCTAAACTCTGGTGAAATGTTTGGGGAGGGAGGAGAGGGAAAGTGCACGTGGCCATGTGTGCAGTGTCCTCCCATCTCCTGAGCAAAGGCTCGTCCTCTCCAGGGGAATAACCAGCAAAACCAGGAGCATCACTGTGATCCCAGGGAACAGGCAGAGATGACGCAGCTGCACCCCTGGGAGCACACGGGATGCTCAAGGCTCAAATCAGAGCAGGGATTTGGGAAAGGGAGCCTGTGAAACGCCACTATAATCCTGCCCTGAGTGCTCCAGGGCACAGCAGGAGGGCTCGACAAGCCACTGCCAGCACAGCAGGAGAAACCTGGGGAATACTCTCCTCTGCTCCCTGGGAAGTGACAGCTCCTGCAGGACAGGGCAGCACCGGCCCAAGGTGCAGCAGCAACAGGATGGATGCCTGGATGGCACCTACAGCCTCCCTGGAAAAGCTGGATGATCCAGGGCTGACACAAGGACAGCAACCACAGCACTGCACAGCACACTAAATACCCCCAAGCTCCTTCCCAAGCCTGTTTTTCCAGGTTTTTTCACCACGGAATCCTGGAATGGTTTGGGTTGGAAGGGACCTTAAAAGCTCATCTCACTCCATCCCCCTGCCATGGGCAGGGACACCTCCCACCAGCCCAGGTTGCTCCAAGCCCCGTCCAACCTGGCCTTGGACACTTCCAGGGATCCAGGGGCAGCCACAGGTTCTTTGTTCCCATCACACAAACCACACTCCAGCAGCTGAGGAGCACCAGGGCTGCCCCCAGGCACCATCCTCATCATCACCCTCACCCCATGGGCGCGGACCAAGCACCAGAGACGGGCACGGAAAGCTGGGTTTGGTTCCCAAGGGGGAAGGGAAGGTCTGGCATGTGGCACATCTGCCACAAGGAAGGGAGGCCTCGCATTTTCGAGCTGCTTTGGCTGTTGCAGGTAAATGAAGGGGAATGGGGAGATAAGAGGGAGAGGAAGGGACACACAGCCCCGTGGCCCGGCTCGGGAGGGGCAGTGCCCGTTCCTGCGCCTCGGGAATGACACGGGGAGAGGAAGACAAAAGGGACGCTTTGTGGAGAGGCTGAATTAATTCAGCTCCATGCAAAAGGAAATTTGTTCCCTCTGCCAGAAAGGAAACAAAGTGGGGCGAGCAGGGAAAGGGGCGGTTCGGCTCGGCCTGGCTCTGCATTCCCGAGGCAAATCACCCCCTCCTGCCAGTGCAGCCAGCACTGACCCCGTGCACCACGCCAGGGGCACCGTGCCCCCGCCAGCCCACGGCCCAGCACCTCCAATTAGGATGCCAGGGGACAGGGAATGAAAGGGAAGAGAAATTCTGCTTAATTGAGAGGCTGCAGCCAGGCCCTGCTCGCCCAAGATTACCCAGAGGAATGAGAGTCTCCCTTGCAGTGGGTTCACTCGCTCGAGACAGGAATGAATAGAGTAGACTCCAGGAGGGAGAGGAGAAGAAAAAGAGAGATTCATATGACCTGGATTTGGGGTTGGGATGAGATCTGGTGACTGCCTGAGGCCCCCAGAGTGGTTGCACGCTCCTGCCCCGCTGCAGCCACACTTGGGGTCTCCTCCAAAAGCACCAATCCCAAGCAGCAGACCTGCTCCATCAAAACCTGCTCCATCAAAACCTGCTCCATCAAAACCTGCTCCATCAGGAGCACTGGGCTCCTCGTGGCCCCCAGGGAATGTCATCAGCACTCCCCTGTGGATCTTGGATGAAGGGACTGTTACTCTGGCCCAGACTTGGGAGCCACGATAAGTCCATTTCTGCTGGCTGCTCCCATCCAGCTCCCACAGAGTTTTCCCACCTTTACCTGCCCTCTGTACCATTAAAAACCATTTTGTTTTGTATCAGCAGGTCGGCAGAGCTTCCCCATCCCACAAACCTCCTCCTCGCCAACAAAGCTCCAGCTCCAAGGAAAGCATCCATTTTTATCCACAACCCTTCTGTTCCTCCTCACATTTCTAATCCATTAGGTTTTTCTTCAGAAAGAAAAACAATCTTCAGAGAGGGTGTGAAGGAACAGCAGCACCAAAATCTTGCAAAACTGCATTTCACAGAATCATGGAATGGTTTGGGTTGGAAGGGATCTTAAAGCTCATCTCATTCCACGCCCCTGCCAAGGGCAGGGACACCTTCTACTAGACCAGGTTGCTCCAAGCCTCTTCCAACCTGGCCTTGGACACATTTCAAGAGTATCAGCACCTTTTGCTATGAACAGTTGTTCCTTCTGTCTCCTCAACTCTGGAAAAAAAAATGCAGAATCATCCTCAAAAATTGCTGTTCCTGACCACATCCAAGGGAGTCATGTGCCTGGAGAGGGGGAAGGCAGCCCCCAGAGCAGCCCTGCCCTACCCTGGGCCATTCCACACGGAAGCACATCCCGAGCTAACGCCACCTGCACCGGGATAAAGGCGCTTTGTGCAACACACACATCTCTCAGCACGTTCCCATGGGGAATTTGATCAAATTGGACTGATCTCAGCAGAGCTTTGAACTCCCCACTGCTCCCAACACAGCCACAGATGCCATTAGAGGGGTGGAGGAGGCAAGAAAACATCACCACAGAATCCTGGAATGGTTTGGGTTGGAGGGACCTTAAAACTCATCCAGTGCCACCCCCAGCCATGGGCAGGGACACCTCCCACCACCCCAGGTTGCTCCAAACCCCGTCCAACTTGGCCTTGGACACTGCCAGGGATCCAGGGGCAGCCACAGCTTCTCTGGGCAACCTGTCTTGCATGAAAGATTAAATAAACCCAGCTTAACCTCTTGGTCAGGGGCAAGGCCATGCCCCAGAAATGAGCAGGACCTCAGGGTGGCCACCCTCAGGGCATGGTGGCCTTGTGGCTGCCATCCCCCAGGGCACTGGGCTCCCCTGGTCCCCCAGGCACCACTTCCCTCCACCCAGCACAGCAAGGATCAGCCCTCAGCCTCACAGGGATGAGCATCTTCCCATCACAGGATCTCAAAATATCATCCACCTCACGGCCCCTTCCCAAAGCTCCTCCTACTCCTCCTCCTCCTCCAGGACCTGCTCTGCAAGGACCTTGAGGTGCTCACAATAAACGTGGTGGCTTAAAGATTCACCCAGATCCAAGGAAAAGAAATAAAAGGTTAAACAAGCAGAGAAAGCAATTGCAGGTCCATCCAAGAGCAACATCGTTTGGCAACTTTGTTTGGAAAAATTAATAATTCTGCAGAATTTCAAGAGGAGGGAAGTGGATGGGGAGAGGGAGAGAAAAGGCAGCCTGAAAACCCAGAAACTCCCTTCAACTTTCTATCCACAACCAAATGCAAAGCTGGGAAATAAGCAGCAACACAACACGTTGTTGATGACTTTTCCATTAAATACTCACGTTTAAACCCCCTCTTTGTATTCCAGCCTTTGCTTGCAGCCTCAGCAGGCCCCACTTCTTTTCCCCCCTCCCCCCTCTTTTTTAATAATAATAAAAAAAAAAGTTATATGACTTTAATTAAATGCACTTATTAAAAGGGTGAAATATTTGGAGAGGCTGTTTTTACGCTGGAGGCACATTTTCCAGCGTGCTGCAGAGTGTCTGCATCCGCCCGCCCCAGGCCAGTTTTAATGCACAAATAAATCCCCACCTGAAGTGCTGACAGGTTATTATGCAGTGTGGCAGCCAACTAAAGTAAACACAGGGGCACAGCTTTAACCTCTTGCAGTCGCAGAGCCTCTCCCCTGCCAGGCAGGGCTCAGGTGGGAAGGACCAGCAGCAAAAGCAGCGTCCTCCCTGTGCCCCCCCAGCCCCCCGGGACAGCCCTCAGCTGGGACAGGGCAGGGTGGAGCATCCAGCACATGCCAACGCCAACCTCTGCCAGCCTTGCCAGCTGAGGGATCAACCCCCGGGAATCAGTCAATCAGATAAATAATAATAAATACTGAAATACTGATAAAGTCACAGGGTCCTGAAGACACTCCAGGGGTGGAGCCCCTCTGCTCTGGAGACAGGCTGGGAGTGTTCAGCCTGGAGATGGGAAGCTCCAGGGAGACCTTAGAGCCCCTCCCAGTGCCTAAAGAGATCTTACAGAAAAGATGGACAGAGACATTTTACACAGGCAGATAATGACAGGGCAAGGGGAAAGGTTTCAAAATAAAACAAGGGGAGATTTAGATGGGATGTGAGGAGCAAATCCTTCCCTGTGAGGGTGGGGAGGTCCTGGCACAGGTTGCCCAGAGGAGCTGTGGCTGTTCCATCCCTGGAAGTGTCCA